>NW_027516251.1:0-62658 GCF_048772815.1 Callospermophilus lateralis
GTGTACTGATCATTAGCAACAAGTATCATCAAGATTGTGTGAAAAAATATTTGCTGGTATTTCGGAAACTCGTTATTTCTTAGAAGCTTGGCAACCCCTCTCAATGAAAGTGATTTTCCACAGTCTGTGCCTAGGGCTAAGAGAAGAGGAAACAAACCATAGAGACAAAACTGAGAACTCCTTTATTTTGTCAAGTATCAAAGAGCTATTACAAACCATGTTGGATTTAGAGTTCCAAATTCATCTATCTATATATAAGAGATCAGAGTGAAACCTAAATATAAAAACTGCTATTGTAGACGAACGCTTCAACCTAGAAGAACAAAATTTGGTGAGCCAAGTGGGATTTGTGTTTTCATCATTACCACCAAGTATCATCAAGATTGGGTGAAAAAATATTTGCTGGTATTTCGGAAACTCGTTATTTCTTAGAAGCTTGGCAACCCCTCTCAATGAAAGTGATTTTCCACAGTCTGTGCCTAGGGCTAATAGAAGAGGAAACAATCCATAGAGACCAAACTGAGAACGCTTTTATTTTTCAACTTTCAAAGAGCTAGTACAAACCATGTTGGATTTAGAGTTCCAAATTCATCTATCTATACAGGAGAGAACAGAGGGAAATCTAAATATAAAAACTGCTACTGTTGAAGAACGCTTCAACCTAGAAGAACAAAATTTGGTGAGCCAAGTGAAATTGGTGTACTGATCATTACCACAAAGTATCATCAAGACTGGGTAAAAAAATATTTGCTGGTATTTTGGAAACTCGTTATTTCCTAGAAGCTTGGCAACCCATCTCAATGAAAGTGCTTCCACAGTCTGTGCCTTGGGCTACTTGAAGACGAAACAAACCATAGAGACCAAACTGAGAACTCCTTTATTTTGTCAAGTTTCAAAGAGCTACTACAATCCATGTTGGAATTAGAGTTCCAAATTCATCTATCTATATAGGAGAGAACAGAGAGAAACCTAAATATAAAAACTGCTACTGTAGACGAACGCTTCAAACTAGAAGAACAAAATTTGGTGAGCCAAGTGGGATTTGTGTACTGATCATTAGCAACAAGTATCATCAAGATTGGGTGAAAAAATATTTGCTGCTATTTCGGAAACTCGTTATTTCTTAAAAGCTTGGCAACCCCTCTCAATGAAAGTGCTTTTCCACAGTCTGTGCCTAGGGCTTATTGAAGAGGAAACAAACCATAGAAACAAAACTGAGAACTCTTTTATTTTGTCTAGTTTCGAAGAGCTACTACAAACCATGTTGGATTTAGAGTTCCAAATTCATCTATCTATATATGAGAGAACAGAGTGAAACCTAAATATAAAAACGACTACTGTAGACGAACGCTTCAACCTAGAAGAACAAAATTTGGTGAGCCAAGTGGGATCTGTGTACTGATCATTACCACCAAGTATCATCAAGATTGGGTGAAAAAATATTTGCTGGTATTTCAGAAATTCGTTGTTTCTTAGAAGATTGGCAACCCCTCTCAATGAAAGTGCTTTTCCACAGTCTGTACCTAGGGCTACTTGAAGAGGAAACAAACCATAGAGACAAAACTGAGAACTCCTTTATTTTGTCAAGTTTCAAAGAGCTACTACAATCCATGTTGGATTTAGAGTTCCAAATTCATCTATCTATATAGGAGAGAACAGAGAGAAACCTAAATATAAAAACTGCTACTGTAGACGAACGCTTCAACCTAGAAGAACAAAATTTGGTGAGCCAAGTGGGATTTGTGTACTGATCATTACCACCAAGTATCATCAAGATTGGGTGAAAAAATATTTGCTGGTATTTTGAAAACACGTTATTTCTTAGAAGCTTGGCAACCCATTTCAATGAAAGTGCTTCCACAGTCTGTGCCTAGGACTACTTGAAGAGGAAACAAACCATAGAGACAAAACTGAGAACTCCTTTATTTTGTCAAGTTTCAAAGAGCTACTACAATCCATGTTGGATTTAGAGTTCCAAATTCATCTATCTATATAGGAGAGAACAGAGAGAAACCTAAATATAAAAACTGCTACTGTTGACGAACGCTTCAACCTAGAAGAACAAAATTTGGTGAGCCAAGTGGGATTGGTGTACTGATCATTACCACAAAGTATCATCAAGACTGGGTGAAAAAATATTTGCTGGTATTTTGGAAACTCGTTATTTCTTAGAAGCTTGGCAACCCATCTCAATGAAAGTGCTTCCACAGTCTGTGCCTTGTGCTATTTGAAGAGGAAACAAACCATAGAGACAAAACTGAGAACTCCTTTATTTTGTCAAGTATCAAAGAGCTATTACAAACCATGTTGGATTTAGAGTTCCAAATTCATCTATCTATATATAAGAGATCAGAGTGAAACCTAAATATAAAAACTGCTATTGTAGACGAACGCTTCAACCTAGAAGAACAAAATTTGGTGAGCCAAGTGGGATTTGTGTATTCATCATTACCACCAAGTATCATCAAGATTGGGTGAAAAAATATTTGCTGGTATTTCAGAAACTCGTTATTTCTTAGAAGCTTGGCAACCCCTCTCAATGAAAGTGATTTTCCACAGTCTGTGCCTAGGGCTAAGAGAAGAGGAAACAATCCATAGAGACAAAACTGAGAACGCTTTTATTTTTCAAGTTTCAAAGAGCTAGTACAAACCATGTTGGATTTAGAGTTCCAAATTCATCTATCTATACAGGAGAGAACAGAGGGAAATCTAAATATAAAAACTGCTACTGTAGACGAACGCTTCAACCTAGAAGAACAAAATTTGGTGAGCCAAGTGAGATTGGTGTACTGATCATTACCACAAAGTATCATCAAGACTGGGTGAAAAAATATTTGCTGGTATTTTGGAAACTCGTTATTTCTTAGAAGCTTGGCAACCCATCTCAATGAAAGTGCTTCAACAGTCTGTGCCTTGGGCTACTTGAAGACGAAACAAACCATAGAGACCAAACTGAGAACTCCTTTATTTTTTCAAGTTTCAAAGAGCTACTACAATCCATGTTGGAATTAGAGTTCCAAATTCATCTATCTATATAGGAGAGAACAGAGAGAAACCTAAATATAAAAACTGCTACTGTAGACGAACGCTTCAACCTAGAAGAACAAAATTTGGTGAGCCAAGTGGGATTTGTGTACTGATCATTAGGAACAAGTATCATCAAGATTGGGTGAAAAAATATTTGCTGGTATTTCGGAAACTCGTTATTTCTTAAAAGCTTGGCAACCCCTCTCAATGAAAGTGCTTTTCCACAGTCTGTGCCTAGGGCTTATTGAAGAGGAAACAAACCATAGAAACAAAACTGAGAACTCTTTTATTTTGTCTAGTTTCGAAGAGCTACTACAAACCATGTTGGATTTAGAGTTCCAAATTCATCTATCTATATAGGAGAGAACAGAGAGAAACCTAAATATAAAAACTGCTACTGTAGACGAACGCTTCAACCTAGAAGAACAAAATTTGGTGAGCCAAGTGGGATTTGTTTAGTGATCATTAGCAACAAGTATCATCAAGATTGGGTGAAAAAATATTTGCTGGTATTTCGAAAACTAGTTATTTCTTAGAAGCGTGGCAACCCCTCTCAATGAAAGTGGTTTTCCACAGTCTGTGAATAGGGCCACTTGAAGAGGAAACAAACCCCAGAGACAAAACTCAGAATTCCTTTATTTTGTGAAGTTTCAAAGAGCTACTACAAACCATGTTGGATTTAGAGTTGCAAATTCATCTATCTATATAGGAGAGAACAGAGGGAAACCTAAATATAAAAACTGCTACTGTAGACGAAAGCTTCAAACTAGAAGAACAAAATTTGGTGAGCCAAGTGGGATTTGTGTACTGATCATTACCACCAAGTATCATCAAGATTGGGTGAAAAAATATATGCTGGTATTTCGGAAACTTGTTATTTCTTAGAAGCTTGGCGACCACACTCAATGAAAGTGCATTTCCACAGTCTGCGCCTAAGGCTACTTGAGGAGGAAACAAACTATTGAGGCAAAACAGAGAACTCCTTTATTTTGTCAAGTTTCAAAGAGCTACTACAGTCCATGTTGGATTTAGAGTTCCAAATTCATATATCTATATAGGAGAGAACAGAGGGAAACCTAAATATAAAAACTGCTACTGTAGACGAACGCTTCAAGGTAGAAGAACAAAATTTGGTGAGCCAAGTGGGATTTGTGTACTGATCATTACCACCAAGTATCATCAAGATGGGGTGAAAAAATATTTGCTGGTATTTCGGAAACTTGTAATTTCTTAGAAGCTTGGATACCCCTCTCAATGAAAGTGCTTTTCCACAGTCTGTGCCTAGGGCTACTTGAAGAGGAAACAAACAATAGAGACAAAACTGAGAACTCCTTTATTTTGTCAAGTTTCAAAGAGCTACTAAAAACCATGTTGGATTTAGAGTTCCAAATTCATCTATCTATATATGAGAGAACAGAGGGAAACCTAAATATAAAAACTGCAACTGTAGATGAACGCTTCAACCTAGAAGAACAGAATTTGGTGAGCCAAGTGGGATTTGTGTACTGATCATCAGCAACAAGTATCATCAAGATTGGCTGAAAAAATATTTGCTGGTATTTCGGAAACTCGTTATTTCTTAAAAGCTTGGCAACCCTCTCAATGAAAGTGCTTTTCCACAGTCTGTGACTAGGGCTACTTGAAGACGAAACAAACCATACAGACAAAACGGAGAACTCCTTTATTTTGTCAAGTTTCAAAGAGCTACTAAAAACCATGTTGGATTTAGAGTTCCAAATTCCTCTATCTAAATAGGAGAGAACAGAGGGAAACCTAAATATAAAAACTGCTACTGTAGACGAAAGCTTCAAAGTAGAAGAACAAAATTTGGTGAGCAAAGTGGGATTTTGTACTGATCATTACCACCAAGTATCATCACGATTGGGTGAAACAATATTTGCTGGTATTTCGGAAACTCGTAATTTTTTACAAGCTTGGCAACCCTCTCAATGAAAGTGCTTTTCCACAGTCTGTGACTAGGGCTACTTGAAGAGGTTACAAACCATAGAGACAAAACTGAGAACTCCTTTATTTTGTCAAGTTTCAAAGAGCTACTACAAACCATGTTGGATTTAGAGTTCCAAATTCATCTATCTATATATGAGAGAACAGAGTGAAACCTAAATATAAAAACTGCTACTGTAGACGATCGCTTCAACCTAGAAGAACAAAATTTGGTGAGCCAAGTGGGATTTGTGTACTGATCATTACCACCAAGTATCACCAAGATTGGGTGAAAAAATATTTGCTGGTATTTCGGAAACTCGTTATTTCTTAGAAGCTTGGCAACCCATCTCAATGAAAGTGCTTTTCCACAGTCTGTGCCTAGGGCTACAAGAAGAGGAAACAAACCGTACAGACAAAACTGAGAACTCCTTTATTTTGTCAAGTTTCAAAGAGCTAGTACAAACCATGTTGGATTTAGAGTTCCAAATTCATCTATCTATATTGGAGAGAACAGAGGGAAACCTAAATATAAAAACTGCTACTGTGGACGAACGCTTCAACCTAGAAGAACAAAATTTGTTGAGCCAAGTGGGATTTGTGTACTGATCATTACCGCAAAGTATCATCAAGATTGGGTGAAAAAATATTTCCTGGTATTTCGGAAACTCGTAATTTCTTAGAAGCTTGGCAACCCCTCTCAATGAAAGTGCTTTTCCACAGTCTGTGCCTAGGGCTACTTGAAGAGGAAACAAACCATAGAGACAAAACTGAGAACTCCTTTATTTTGTCACGTTTCAAAGAGCTACTACAAAACATGTTGGATTTAGAGTTCCAAAATCATTTATCTATATAGGAGAAAACAGAGGGAAACCTAAATATAAAAACTGCAACTGTAGACGAACGCTTCAACCTAGAAGAACAGAATTTGGTGAGCCAAGTGGGATTTGTGTCCTGATCATCAGCAACAAGTATCATCAAGATTGGCTGAAAACATATTTGCTGGTATTTCGGAAACTCATTATTTCTTAGAAGCTTGGCAACCACTCTCAATGAAATTGCTTTTCCACAGTCTGTGCCTAGGGCTACTTGAAGAGGAAACAAACCATAGAGACAAAACTGAGAACTCCTTTATTTTGTCAAGTTTCAAAGAGCTACTAAAAACCATGTTGGATTTAGAGTTCCAAATTCATCTATCTAAATAGGAGAGAACAGAGGGAAACCTAAATATAAAAACTGCTACTGTAGACGAATGCTTCAACCTAGAAGAACAAAATTTTGTGAGCAAAGTGGGATTTCTGTACTGATCATTACCACCAAGTATCATCAAGATTGGGTGAAAAAAATATTTGCTGGTATTTCGGAAACTCGTAATTTCTTAGAAGCTTGGCAACCCCTCTCAATGAAGGGCTTTTCCACAGTCTGTGCTTCGGCTACTTGAAGAAGAAACAACCCATAGAGACAAAACTGAGAACTCCTTTATTTTGTCAAGTTTCAAAGAGCTACTACAAACCATGTTGGATTTAGAGTTCCAAATTCATCTATCTATATAGGAGAGAACAGAGGGAAACCTAGATATAAAAACTGCTACTGTAGACGAACGCTTCAACCTAGAAGAACAAAATTTGGTGAGCCAAGTGGGATTTGTGTACTGATCATTAGCAACAAGTATCATCAAGATTGGGTGAAAAAATATTGCTGGTATTTCAGAAAATACTAATTTCTTAAAAGCTTGGCAACCCTCTCAATGAAAGTGCTTTTCCACAGTCTGTGACTAGGGCTACTTGAAGAGGAAACAAACCATACAGACAAAACTGAGAACTCATTTATTTTGTCAAGTTTCAAAGAGCTACTACAATACATGTTGGATTTAGAGTTCCAAATTCATCTATCTATATAGGAGAGAACAGAGAGAATCCTAAATATAACAACTGCTACTGTAGACGAACGCTTCAACCTAGAAGAACAAAATTTGGTGAGCCAAGTGGGATTTGTGTACTGATCATTAGCAACAAGTATCATCAAGATTGGGTGAAAAAATATATGCTGGTATTTCGGAAACTCGTTATTTCTTAAAAGCGTGGCAACCCCTCTCAATGAAAATGGTTTTCCACAGTCTTTGCCTAGGGCTACTTGAAGAGGAAACAAACCACAGAGACAAAACTCAGAACTCCTTTATTTTGTCAAGTTTCAAAGAGCTACTACAATCCATGTTGGATTTAGAGTTCCAAATTCATCTATCTATATAGGAGAGAACAGAGAGAAACCTAAATATAAAAACTGCTACTGTAGACGAACGCTTCAAACTAGAAGAACAAAATTTGATGAGTCAAGTTGGATTTGTGTACTGATCATAGTAACAAGTATCATCAAGATTGGGTGAAAAACTATTTGCTGGTATTTCGGAAACTCGTAATTTCTTAGAAGCTTGGCAACCCCTTTCAATGAAAGTGCTTTTCCTCAGTCTGTGACTAGGGCTATTTGAAGAGGAAACAAACCATAGAGACAAAACTGAGAACTCCTTTATTTTGTCAAGTAGCAAAGAGCTATTACAAACCATATTGGATTTAGAGTTCCAAATTCATCTATCTATATATAAGAGATCAGAGTGAAACCTAAATATAAAAAATGCTATTGTAGACGAACGCTTCAACCTAGAAGAACAAAATTTGGTGAGCCAAGTGGGATTTGTGTACTGATCATTAGCAACAAGTATCATCAAGATTGTGTGAAAAAATATTTGCTGGTATTTCGGAAACTCGTTATTTCTTAGAAGCATGGCAACCCCTCTCAATGAAAGTGATTTTCCACAGTCTGTGCCTAGGGCTAAGAGAAGAGGAAACAATCCATAGAGACAAAACTGAGAACGCTTTTATTTTTCAAGTTTCAAAGAGCTAGTACAAACCATGTTGGATTTAGAGTTCCAAATTCATCTGTCTATACAGGAGAAAACAGAGAGAAATATAAATATAAAAACTGCTACTGTAGACGAACGCTTCAACCTAGAAGAACAAAATTTGGTGAGCCAAGTGGGATTGGTGTACTGATCATTACCACAAAGTATCATCAAGACTGGGTGAAAAAATATTTGCTGGTATTTTGGAAACTCGTTATTTCTTAGAAGCTTGGAAACCCATCTCAATGAAAGTGCTTCCACAGTCTGTGCCTTGGGCTACTTGAAGACGAAACAAACCATAGAGACAAAACTGAGAACTCCTTTATTTTGTCAAGTTTCAAAGAGCTACTACAATCCAAGTTGGATTTAGAGTTCCAAATTCATCTATCTATATAGGAGAGAACAGAGAGAAACCTAAATATAAAAACTGCTACTGTAGACGAACGCTTCAACCTAGAAGAACAAAATTTGGTGAGCCAAGTGGGATTTGTGTACTGATCATTACCACCAAGTATCATCAAGATTGGGTGAAAAAATATTTGCTGGTATTTTGAAAACACGTTATTTCTTAGAAGCTTGGCAACCCCTCTCAATGAAAGTGCTTTTCCCCAGTCTGTGCCTAGGGCTACTTGAAGAGGAAAAAACCATAGAGACAAAACTGAGAACTCCTTTATTTTGTCAAGTTTCAAAGAGCTACTACAATCCATGTTGGATTTAGAGTTTCAAATTCATCTATCTATATATGAGAGAACAGAGAGAAACCTAAATATAAAAACTGCTACTGTAGACGAACGCTTCAACCTAGAAGAACAAAATTTGGTGAGCCAAGTGCGATTTGTGTACTGATCATTAGCAACAAGTATCATCAAGATTGGGTGAAAAAATATTTGCTGGTATTTCGGAAACTCGTTATTTCTTAGAAGCGTGGCAACCCCTCTCAATGAAAGTGGTTTTCCACAGTCTGTGCCTAGGGCTACTTGAAGAGGAAACAAACCACAGAGACAAAACTCAGAACTCCTTTATTTTGTGAAGTTTCAAAGAGCTATTACAAACCATGTTGGATTTAGAGTTCCAAATTCATCTATCTATATAGGAGAGAACAGTGGGAAACCAAAATATAAAAACTGCTACTGTAGACGAAAGCTTCGAACTAGAAGAACAAAATTTGGTGAGCCAAGTGGGATTTGTGTACTGATCATTACCACCAAGTATCATCAAGATTGGGTGAAAAAATATTTGCTGGTATTTTGGAAACTCGTTATTTCTTAGAAGCGTGGCAACCCCTCTCAATGAAAGTGGTTTTCCACAGTCTGTGCCTAGGTCTACTTGAAGAGGAAACAAACCACAGAGATAAAACTCAGAATTCCTTTATTTTGTGAAGTTTCAAAGAGGTACTACAAACCATGTTGGATTTAGAGTTCCAAATTCATCTATCTATATAGGAGAGAACAGAGGGAAACCTAAATATAAAAACTGCTACTGTAGACGAACGCTTCAACCTAGAAGAACAGAATTTGGTGAGCCAAGTGGGATTTGTGTACTGATCATCAGCAACAAGTATCATCAAGATTGGCTGAAGAAATATTTGCTGGTATTTCGGAAACTCGTTATTTCTTAAAAGCTTGGCAACCCTCTCAATGAAAGTGCTTTTCCACAGTCTGTGACTAGGGCTACTTGAAGACGAAACAAACCATACAGACAAAACGGAGAACTCCTTTATTTTGTCAAGTTTCAAAGAGCTACTACAATCCATGTTGGATTTAGAGTTGCAAATTCATCTATCTATATAGGAGAGAACAGAGAGAAACCTAAATATAAAAACTGCTACTGTAGACGAACGCTTCAACCTAGAAGAACAAAATTTGGTGAGCCAAGTGGGATTTGTGTACTGATCATTAGCAACAAGTATCATCAAGATTGGGTGAAAAAATATTTGCTGCTATTTCGGAAACTCGTTATTTCTTAAAAGCTTGGCAACCCCTCTCAATGAAAGTGCTTTTCCACAGTCTGTGCCTAGGGCTTATTGAAGAGGAAACAAACCATAGAAACAAAACTGAGAACTCTTTTATTTTGTCTAGTTTCGAAGAGCTACTACAAACCATGTTGGATTTAGAGTTCCAAATTCATCTATCTATATATGAGAGAACAGAGTGAAACCTAAATATAAAAACGACTACTGTAGACGAACGCTTCAACCTAGAAGAACAAAATTTGGTGAGCCAAGTGGGATCTGTGTACTGATCATTACCAACAAGTATCATCAAGTTTGGGTGAAAAAATATTTGCTGGTATTTTGAAAACACGTTATTTCTTAGAAGCTTGGCAACCCATTTCAATGAAAGTGCTTCCACAGTCTGTGCCTAGGGCTACTTGAAGAGGAAACAAACCATAGAGACAAAACTGAGAACTCCTTTATTTTGTCAAGTTTCAAAGAGCTACTACAATCCATGTTGGATTTAGAGTTCCAAATTCATCTATCTATATAGGAGAGAACAGAGAGAAACCTAAATATAAAAACTGCTACTGTAGACGAACGCTTCAACCTAGAAGAACAAAATTTGGTGAGCCAAGTGGGATTGGTGTACTGATCATTACCACAAAGTATCATCAAGACTGGGTGTAAAAATATTTGCTGGTATTTTGGAAACTCGTTATTTCTTAGAAGCTTGGCAACCCATCTCAATGAATGTGCTTCCACAGTCTGTGCCTTGGGCTATTTGAAGAGGAAACAAACCATAGAGACAAAACTGAGAACTCCTTTATTTTGTCAAGTATCAAAGAGCTATTACAAACCATGTTGGATTTAGAGTTCCAAATTCATCTATCTATATATAAGAGATCAGAGTGAAACCTAAATATAAAAACTGCTATTGTAGACGAACGCTTCAACCTAGAAGAACAAAATTTGGTGAGCCAAGTGGGATTTGTGTTTTCATCATTACCACCAAGTATCATCAAGATTGGGTGAAAAAATATTTGCTGGTATTTCGGAAACTCGTTATTTCTTAGAAGCTTGGCAACCCTCTCAATGAAAGTGCTTTTCCACAGTCTGTGACTAGGGCTACTTGAAGAGGAAACAAACCATACAGACAAAACTGAGAACTCCTTTATTTTGTGAAGTTTCAAAGAGCTACTACAATCCATGTTGGATTTAGAGTTAAAAATTCATCTATCTATATAGGAGAGAACAGAGAGAATCCTAAATATAAAAACTGCTACTGTAGACGAACGCTTCAACCTAGAAGAACAAAATTTGGTGAGCCAAGTGGGATTTGTGTACTGATCATTAGCAACAAGTATCATCAAGATTAGGTGAAATAATATATGCTGGTATTTCGGAACCTCGTTATTTCTTAGAAGCGTGGCAACCCCTCTCAATGAAAATGGTTTTTCACAGTCTTTGCCTAGGGCTACTTGAAGAGGAAAGAAACAACAAAGACAAAACTCAGAACTCCTTTATTTTGTCAAGTTTCAAAGAGCTACTACAAACCATGTTGGATTTAGAGTTCCAAATTCATCTATCTATATATAAGAGATCAGAGTGAAACCTAAATATAAAAACTGCTATTGTAGACGAACGCTTCAACCTAGAAGAATAAAATTTGGTGAGCCAAGTGGGATTTGTGTATTCATCATTACCACCAAGTATCATCAAGATTGGGTGAAAAAATATTTGCTGGTATTTCGGAAACTCGTTATTTCTTAGAAGCTTGGCAACTCCTCTCAATGAAAGTGCTTTTCCACAGTCTGTGCCTAGGGCTACTTGAAGAGGAAACAAACCATAGAGACAAAACTGGGAACTCCTTTATTTTGTCAAGTTTCAAAGAGCTACTACAAACCATGTTGGATTTAGAGTTCCAAATTCATCTATCTATATAGGAGAGAACATAGGGAAACCTAAATATAAAAATTGCTACTGTAGACGAAAGCTTCAAACTAAAAGAACAAAATTTGGTGAGCCAAGTGGGATTTGTGTACTGATCATTAGCAACAAGTATCATCAAGATTGTGTGAAAAAATATTTGCTGGTATTTCGGAAACTCGTTATTTCTTAGAAGCTTGGCAACCCCTCTCAATGAAAGTGATTTTCCACAGTCTGTGCCTAGGGCTAAGAGAAGAGGAAACAATCCATAGAGACAAAACTGAGAACGCTTTTATTTTTCAAGTTTCAAAGAGCTAGTACAAACCATGTTGGATTTAGAGTTCCAAATTCATCTATCTATACAGGAGAGAACAGAGGGAAATCTAAATATAAAAACTGCTACTGTAGACGAACGCTTCAACCTAGAAGAACAAAATTTGGTGAGCCAAGTGGGATTGGTGTACTGATCATTAGCACAAAGTATCATCAAGACTGGGTGAAAAAATATTTGCTGGTATTTTGGAAACTCGTTATTTCTTAGAAGCTTGGCAACCCATCTCAATGAAAGTGCTTCCACAGTCTGTGCCTTGGGCTACTTGAAGAGGAAACAAACCCCAGAGACAAAACTCAGAATTCCTTTATTTTGTGAAGTTTCAAAGAGCTACTAAAAACCATGTTGGATTTAGAGTTGAAAATTCATCTATCTATATATGAGAGAACAGAGGGAAACCTAAATATAAAAACTGCAACTGTAGATGAACGCTTCAACCTAGAAGAACAGAATTTGGTGAGCCAAGTGGGATTTGTGTACTGATCATCAGCAACAAGTATCATCAAGATTGGCTGAAAAAATATTGCTGGTATTTCGGAAACTTGTTATTTCTTAAAAGCTTGGCAACCCTCTCAATGAAAGTGCTTTTCCACAGTCTGTGACTAGGGCTACTTGAAGAGGAAACAAACCATACAGACAAAACGGAGAACTCCTTTATTTTGTCAAGTTTCAAAGAGCTACTACAATCCATGTTGGATTTAGAGTTCCAAATTCATCTATCTATATAGGAGAGAACAGAGAGAATCCTAAATATAAAAACTGCTACTGTAGACGAACGCTTCAACCTAGATGAACAAAATTTGGTGAGCCAAGTGGGATTTGTGTACTGATCATTAGTAACAAGTATCATCAAGATTAGGTGAAATAATATATGCTGGTATTTCGGAAACTCGTTATTTCTTAGAAGCGTGGCAACCCCTCTCAATGAAAATGGTTTTCCACAGTCTTTGCCTAGGGCTACTTGAAGAGGAAGCAAACCACAGAGACAAAACTCAGAACTCCTTTATTTTGTCAAGTTTCAAAGAGCTACTACAAACCATGTTGGATTTAGAGTTCCAAATTCATCTATCTATATATGAGAGAACAGAGTGAAACCTAAATATAAAAACGACTACTGTAGACGAACGCTTCAACCTAGAAGAACAAAATTTGGTGAGCCAAGTGGGATTTGTGTACTCATCATTACCACCAAGTATCATCAAGATTGGGTGAAAAATTATTTGCTGGTATTTCGGAAACTCGTTATTTCTTAGAAGCGTGGCAACCCCTCTCAATGAAAGTGGTTTTCCACAGTCTGTGCCTAGGGCTACTTGAAGAGGAAACAAACCCCAGAGACAAAACTCAGAACTCCTTTATTTTGTGAAGTTTCAAAGAGCTACTACAAACCATGTTGGATTTAGATTTCCAAATTCATCTATCTATATAGGAGAGAACAGAGGGAAACCTAAATATAAAAACTGCTACTGTAGACGAAAGCTTCAAACTAGAAGAACAAAATTTGGTGAGCCAAGTGGGATTTGTGTACTGATCATTACCACCAAGTATCATCAAGATTGGGTGAAAAAATATTTGCTGGTATTTCGGAAACTTGTAATTTCTTAGAAGCTTGGCAACCACTCTCAATGAAAGTGCTTTTTTACAGTCTGCGCCTAGGGCTACTTGAAGAGGAAACAAACCATTGAGACAAAACTGAGAACTCCTTTATTTTGTCAAGTTTCAAAGAGCTACTACAAACCATGTTGGATTTAGAGTTCCAAATTCATCTATCTATAAAGGAGAGAACAGAGGGAAACCTAAATATAAAACTGCTACTGTAGACGAACGCTTCAAGGTAGAAGAACAAAATTTGGTGAGCCAAGTGGGATTTGTGTACTGATCATTACCACCAAGTATCATCAAGATTGGGTGAAAAAATATTTGCTGGTATTTCGGAAACTCGTTATTTCTTAGAAGCGTGGCAACACCTCTCAATGAAAGTGGTTTTCCACAGTCTGTGCTAGGGCTACTTGAAGAGGAAACAAACCACAGAGATAAAACTCAGAATTCCTTTATTTTGTGAAGTTTCAAAGAGCTACTACAAACCATGTTGGATTTAGAGTTCCAAATTCATCTATCTATATAGGAGAGAACAGAGGGAAACCTAAATATAAAAACTGCTACTGTAGACGAAAGCTTCAAACTAGAAGAACAAAATTTGGTGAGCCAAGTGGGATTTGTGTACTGATCATTACCACCAAGTATCATCAAGATTGGGAGAAAAAATATATGCTGGTATTTCGGAAACTTGTAATTTCTTAGAAGCTTGGATACCCCTCTCAATGAAAGTGCTTTTCCACAGTCTGTGCCTAGGGCTACTTGAAGAGGAAACAAACCATAGAGACAAAACTGAGAACTCCTTTATTTTTTTCAAGTTTCAAAGAGCTACTAAAAACCATGTTGGATTTAGAGTTCCAAATTCATCTATCTATATATCAGAGAACAGAGGGAAACCTAAATATAAAAACTGCAACTGTAGATGAACGCTGCAACCTAGAAGAACAGAATTTGGTGAGCCAAGTGGGATTTGTGTAATAATCATCAGCAACAAGTATCATCAAGATTGGCTGAAAAAATATTTGCTGGTATTTCGGAAACTCGTTATTTCTTAGAAGCTTGGCAACCCCTCTCAATGAAAGTGCTTTTCCTCAGTCTGTGCCTAGGGCTATTTAAAGAGAAAACAAACCATAGAGACAAAACTGAGAACTCCTTTATTTTGTCAAGTTTCAAAGAGCTACTACAAACCATGTTGGATTTAGAGTTCCAAATTCATCTATCTATATAGGAGAGAACAGAGGGAAACCTAAATATAAAAACTGCTACTGTAGACGAACGCTTCAACCTAGAAGAACGGAATTTGGTGAGCCAAGTGGGATTTGTGTACTGATCTTCAGCAACAAGTATCATCAAGATTGGCTGAAAAAATATTTGCTGGTATTTCGGAAACTCGTTATTTCTTAGAAGCTTGGCAACCCCTCTCAATGAAAGTGCTTTTCCTCAGTCTGTGCCTAGGGCTACTTAAAGAGGAAACAAACCATAGAGACAAAACTGAGAACTTTTTTATTTTGTAAAGTTTCAAAGAGCTACTAAAAACCATGTTGTATTTTGAGTTCCAAATTCATCTGTCTAAATAGGAGAGAACAGAGGGAAACCTAAATATAAAAACTGCTACTGTAGACGAATGCTTCAACCTAGAAGAACAAAATTTGGTGAGCAAAGTGGGATTTCTGTACTGATCATTACCACCAAGTATCATCAAGATTGGGTGAAAAAATATTTGCTGGTATTTCGGAAACTCGTTATTTCTTAGAAGCTTGGCAAACCCTCTCAATGAAAGTGCTTTTCCACCGTCTGTGCCTAGGGCT
Source organism: Callospermophilus lateralis (assembly GCF_048772815.1). Classification (NCBI taxonomy): domain Eukaryota; kingdom Metazoa; phylum Chordata; class Mammalia; order Rodentia; family Sciuridae; genus Callospermophilus; species Callospermophilus lateralis. The sequence continues at coordinate 15,462 of NW_027516251.1, forward strand.
ACTTGAAAAGGAAACAAACCATACAGACAAAACGGAGAACTCCTTTATTTTGTCAAGTTTCAAAGAGCTACTACAATCCATGTTGGATTTAGAGTTCCAAATTCATCTATCTATATAGGAGAGAACAGAGAGAATCCTAAATATAAAAACTGCTACTGTAGACGAACGCTTCAACCTAGATGAACAAAATTTGGTGAGCCAAGTGGGATTTGTGTACTGATCATTAGTAACAAGTATCATCAAGATTAGGTGAAATAATATATGCTGGTATTTCGGAAACTCGTTATTTCTTAGAAGCGTGGCAACCCCTCTCAATGAAAATGGTTTTCCACAGTCTTTGCCTAGGGCTACTTGAAGAGGAAGCAAACCACAGAGACAAAACTCAGAACTCCTTTATTTTGTCAAGTTTCAAAGAGCTACTACAAACCATGTTGGATTTAGAGTTCCAAATTCATCTATCTATATATGAGAGAACAGAGTGAAACCTAAATATAAAAACGACTACTGTAGACGAACGCTTCAACCTAGAAGAACAAAATTTGGTGAGCCAAGTGGGATTTGTGTACTCATCATTACCACCAAGTATCATCAAGATTGGGTGAAAAAATATTTGCTGGTATTACGGAAACTCGTTATTTCTTAGAAACGTGGCAACCCCTCTCAATGAAAGTGGTTTTCCACAGTCTGTGCCTAGGGCTACTTGAAGAGGAAACAAACCCCAGAGACAAAACTCAGAACTCCTTTATTTTGTGAAGTTTCAAAGAGCTACTACAAACCCTGTTGGATTAGATTTCCAAATTCATCTATCTATATAGGAGAGAACAGAGGGAAACCTAAATATAAAAACTGCTACTGTAGACGAAAGCTTCAAACTAGAAGAACAAAATTTGGTGAGCCAAGTGGGATTTGTGTACTGATCATTACCACCAAGTATCATCAAGATTGGGTGAAAAAATATTTGCTGGTATTTCGGAAACTTGTAATTTCTTAGAAGCTTGGCAACAACTCTCAATGAAAGTGCTTTTTTACAGTCTGCGCCTAGGGCTACTTGAAGAGGAAACAAACCATTGAGACAAAACTGAGAACTCCTTTATTTTGTCAAGTTTCAAAGAGCTACTACAAACCATGTTGGATTTAGAGTTCCAAATTCACCTATCTATAAAGGAGAGAACAGAGGGAAACCTAAATATAAAAACTGCTACTGTAGACGAACGCTTCAAGGTAGAGGAACAAAATTTGGTGAGCCAAGTGGAATTTGTGTACTGATCATTACCACCAAGTATCATCAAGATTGGGTGAAAAAATATTTGCTGGTATTTCGGAAACTCGTTATTTCTTAGAAGCGTGGCAACACCTCTCAATGAAAGTGGTTTTCCACAGTCTGTGCTAGGGCTACTTGAAGAGGAAACAAACCACAGAGATAAAACTCAGAATTCCTTTATTTTGTGAAGTTTCAAAGAGCTACTACAAACCATGTTGGATTTAGAGTTCCAAATTCATCTATCTATATAGGAGAGAACAGAGGGAAACCTAAATATAAAAACTGCTACTGTTGACGAAAGCTTCAAACTAGAAGAACAAAATTTGGTGAGCCAAGTGGGATTTGTGTACTGATCATTACCACCAAGTATCATCAAGATTGGGAGAAAAAATATATGCTGGTATTTCGGAAACTTGTAATTTCTTAGAAGCTTGGATACCCCTCTCAATGAAAGTGCTTTTCCACAGTCTGTGCCTAGGGCTACTTGAAGAGGAAACAAACCATAGAGACAAAACTGAGAACTCCTTTATTTTTTTCAAGTTTCAAAGAGCTACTAAAAACCATGTTGGATTTAGAGTTCCAAATTCATCTATCTATATATGAGAGAACAGGGAAACCTAAATATAAAAACTGCAACTGTAGATGAACGCTGCAACCTAGAAGAACAGAATTTGGTGAGCCAAGTGGGATTTGTGTACTGATCATCAGCAACAAGTATCATCAAGATTGGCTGAAAAAATATTTGCTGGTATTTCGGAAACTCGTTATTTCTTAGAAGCTTGGCAACCCCTCTCAATGAAAGTGCTTTTCCTCAGTCTGTGCCTAGGGCTATTTAAAGAGAAAACAAACCATAGAGACAAAACTGAGAACTCCTTTATTTTGTCAAGTTTCAAAGAGCTACTACAAACCATGTTGGATTTAGAGTTCCAAATTCATCTATCTATATAGGAGAGAACAGAGGGAAACCTAAATATAAAAACTGCTACTGTAGACGAACGCTTCAACCTAGAAGAACGGAATTTGGTGAGCCAAGTGGGATTTGTGTACTGATCTTCAGCAACAAGTATCATCAAGATTGGCTGAAAAAATATTTGCTGGTATTTCGGAAACTCGTTATTTCTTAGAAGCTTGGCAACCCCTCTCAATGAAAGTGCTATTCCTCAGTCTGTGCCTAGGGCTACTTAAAGAGGAAACAAACCATAGAGACAAAACTGAGAACTTTTTTATTTTGTCAAGTTTCAAAGAGCTACTAAAAACCATGTTGCATTTTGAGTTCCAAATTCATCTGTCTAAATAGGAGAGAACAGAGGGAAACCTAAATATAAAAACTGCTACTGTAGACGAATGCTTCAACCTAGAAGAACAAAATTTGGTGAGCAAAGTGGGATTTCTGTACTGATCATTACCACCAAGTATCATCAAGTTTGGGTGAAAAAATATTTGCTGGTATTTCGGAAACTCGTTATTTCTTAGAAGCTTGGCAAACCCTCTCAATGAAAGTGCTTTTCCACCGTCTGTGCCTAGGGCTACTTGAAAAGGAAACAAACCAAAAAGACAAAACTGAGAACTCCTTTATTTTGTCAAGTTTCAAAGAGCTACTACAATCCATGTTGGATTTAGAGTTCCAAATTCATCTATCTATAGAGGAGAGAACAGAGGGAAACCTAAATATAAAAACTGCTACTGTTGACGAATGCTTCAACCTAGAAGAACAAAATTTGGTGAGCAAAGTGGGATTTTTGTACTGATCATTACCACCAAGTATCATCAAGATTGGGTGAAAAAATATTTGCTGGTATCTCGGAAACTCGTTATTTCTTAGAAGCTTGGCAACCCCTCTCAATGTAAGTGCTTTTCCACAGTCTGTGCCTAGGGCTACTTGAAGAGGAAACAAATCATAGAGACAAAACTGAGAACTCCTTTATTTTGTCAAGTTTCAAAGTGCTACTAAAAACCATGTTGGATTTAGAGTTCCAAATTCATCTGTCTAAATAGGAGAGAACAGAGGGAAACCTAAATATAAAAACTGCTACTGTAGACGAATGCTTCAACCTAGAAGAACAAAATTTGGTGAGCAAAGTGGGATTTCTGTACTGATCATTACCACCAAGTATCATCAAGATTGGGTGAAAAAATATTTGCTGGTATTTCGGAAACTCGTTATTTCTTAGAAGCTTGGCTACCGATCTCAATGAAAGTGCTTCCACAGTCTGTGCCTTAGGCTACTTGAAGACGAAACAAAGCATAGAGACAAAACTGAGAACTCCTTTATTTTGTCAAGTTTCAAAGAGCTACTACAATCCATGTTGGAATTAGAGTTCCAAATTCATCTATCTATATAGGAGAGAACAGAGAGAAACCTAAATATAAAAACTGCAACTGTAGACGAACGCTTCAACTTAGAAGAACAAAATTTGGTGAGCCAAGTGGGATTTGTGTACTGATCATTAGCAACAAGTATCATGAAGATTGGGTGAAAAAATATTTGCTGGTATTTCGGAAACTCGTTATTTCTTAGAAGCTTGGCAACCCCTCTCAATGAAAGTGCTTTTCCACAGTCTGTGCCTAGGGCTTATTGAAGAGGAAACAAACCATAGAAACAAAACTGAGAACTCCTTTATTATGTCAAGTTTCAAGAAGATACTACAAACCATGTTGGATTTAGAGTTCCAAATTCATCTATCTATATAGGAGAGAACAGAGGGAAACCTAAATATAAAAACCGCTACTGTAGACGAAAGCTTCAAACTAGAAGAACAAAATTTGGTGAGCCAAGTGGGATTTGTGTACTGATCATTAGCAACAAGTATCATCAATATTGGGTGAAAAAATATTTGCTGGTATTTCAGAAACTCGTTATTTCTTAGAAGATTGGCAACCCCTCTCAATGAAAGTGCTTTTCCACAGTCTGTGCCTAGGGCTTATTGAAGAGGAAACAAACCATAGAAACAAAACTGAGAACTCCTTTATTTTGTCAAGTTTCGAAGAGCTACTACAAACCATGTTGGATTTAGAGTTCCAAATTCATCCATCTATATAGGAGAGAACAGAGGGAAACCTAAATATAAAAACTGCTACTGTAGACGAACGCTTCAACCTAGAAGAACAAAATTTGGTGAGCCAAGTGGGATTTGTGTACTGATCATTACCACCAAGTATCATCAAGATTGGGTGAAAAAATATTTGCTGGTATTTCGGAAACTCGTTATTTCTTAGAAGCGTGGCAACCCCTCTCAATGAAAGTGGTTTTCCACAGTCTGTGCTAGGGCTACTTGAAGAGGAAACAAACCACAGAGATAAAACTCAGAATTTCTTTATTTTGTGAAGTTTCAAAGAGCTACTACAAACCATGTTGGATTTAGAGTTCCAAATTCATCTATCTATATAGGAGAGAACAGAGGGAAACCTAAATATAAAAACTGCTACTGTAGACGAAAGCTTCAACCTAGAAGAACAAAATTTGGTGAGCCACGTGGGATTTGTGTACTGATCATTAGCAACCAGTATCATCAAGATTGGGTGAAAAAATACTTGCTGATATTTCGGAAACTCATTATTTCTTAGAAGCTTGGCAACCCCTCTCAATGAAAGTGCTTTTCCTCAGTCTGTGCCTAGGGCTACTTAAAGAGGAAACAAACCATAGAGACAAAACTGAGAACATTTTTCTTTTGTCAAGTTTCAAAGAGCTACTAAAAACCATGTTGGATTTAGAGTTCCAAATTCATCTGTCTAAATAGGAGAGAACAGAGGGAAACCTAAATATAAAAACTGCTACTGTAGACGAATGCTTCAACCTAGAAGAACAAAATTTGGTGAGCAAAGTGGGATTTCTGTACTGATCATTACCACCAAGTATCATCAAGATTGGGTGAAAAAATATTTGCTGGTATTTCGGAAACTCGTTATTTCTTAGAAGCTTGGCAAACCCTCTCAATGAAAGTGCTTTTCCACCGTCTGTGCCTAGGGCTACTTGAAAAGGAAACAAACCAAAAAGACAAAACTGAGAACTCCTTTATTTTGTCAAGTTTCAAAGAGCTACTACAATCCATGTTGGATTTAGAGTTCCAAATTCATCTATCTATAGAGGAGAGAACAGAGGGAAACCTAAATATAAAAACTGCTACTGTTGACGAATGCTTCAACCTAGAAGAACAAAATTTGGTGAGCAAAGTGGGATTTCTGTACTGATCATTACCACCAAGTATCATCAAGATTGGGTGAAAAAATATTTGCTGGTATTTCGGAAACTCGTTATTTCTTAGAAGCTTGGCAACCCCTCTCAATGAAAGTGCTTTTCCACAGTCTGTGCCTAGGGCTTATTGAAGAGGAAACAAACCATAGAAACAAAACTGAGAACACCTTTATTTTGTCAAGTTTCAAGAAGATACTACAAACCATGTTGGATTTAGAGTTCCAAATTCATCTATCTATATAGGAGAGAACAGAGGGAAACCTAAATATAAAAACCGCTACTGTAGACGAAAGCTTCAAACTAGAAGAGCAAAATTTGGTGAGCCAAGTGGGATTTGTGTACTGATCATTAGCAACAAGTATCATCAATATTGGGTGAAAAAATATTTGCTGGTATTTCGGAAACTCGTTATTTCTTAGAAGATTGGCAACCCCTCTCAATGAAAGTGCTTTTCCACAGTCTGTGCCTAGGGCTTATTGAAGAGGAAACAAACCATAGAAACAAAACTGAGAACTCCTTTATTTTTTCAAGTTTCGAAGAGCTACTACAAACCATGTTGGATTTAGAGTTCCAAATTCATCCATCTATATAGGAGAGAACAGAGGGAAACCTAAATATAAAAACTGCTACTGTAGACGAAAGCTTCAACCTAGAAGAACAAAATTTGGTGAGCCAAGTGGGATTTGTGTACTGATCATTACCACCAATTATCATCAAGATTGGGTGAAAAAATATTTGCTGGTATTTCGGAAACTCGTTATTTCTTAGAAGCTTGGCAACCCCTCTCAATGAAAGTGCTTTTCCACAGTCTGTGCCTAGGGCTACAAGAAGAGGAAACAAACCATACAGACAAAACTGAGAACTCCTTTATTTTGTGAAGTTTCAAAGAGCTAGTACAAACCATGTTGGATTTAGAGTTCCAAATTCATCTATCTATATAGGAGAGAACAAAGGGAAACCTAAATATAAAAACTGCTACTGTAGACGAACGCTTCAACCTAGAAGAACAAAATTTGGTGAGCCAAGTGGGATTTGTGTACTGATCATTACCACCAAGTATCATCAAGATTGGGTGAAAATATATTTGCTGGTATTTCGGAAACTCGTAATTTCTTAGAAGCTTGCCAACCCCTCTCAATGAAACTGCTTTTCCTCAGTCTGTGCCTAGGGCTACTTGAAGAGGAAACAAACAATTGAGACAAAACAGAGAACTCCTTTATTTTGTCACGTTTCAAAGAGCTACTACAAACCATGTTGGATTTAGACTTCCAAATTCATCTATCTATATAGGAGAAAACAGAGGGAAACCTAAATATAAAAACTGCTACTGTAGACGAACGCTTCAACCTAGAAGAACAAAATTTGGTGAGCCAAGTGGGATTTGTGTACTGATCTTCAGCAACAAGTATCATCAAGATTGGCTGAAAAAATATTTGCTGGTATTTCGGAAACTCGTAATTTCTTAGAAGCTTGGCAACCCCTCTCAATGAAAGTGCTTTTCCACAGTCTGTGCCTAGGGCTACTTGAAGAGGAAACAAATCATAGAGACAAAACTGAGAACTCCTTTATTTTGTCAAGTTTCAAAGTGCTACTAAAAACCATGTTGGATTTAGAGTTCCAAATTCATCTGTCTAAATAGGAGAGAACAGAGGGAAACCTAAATATAAAAACTGCTACTGTAGACGAACGCTTCAACCTAGAAGAACAAAATTTGGTGAGCCAAGTGGGATTTGTGTACTGATCTTCAGCAACAAGTATCATCAAGATTGGCTGAAAAAATATTTGCTGGTATTTCGGAAACTCGTTATTTCTTAGAAGCTTGGCAACCGATCTCAATGAAAGTGCTTCCACAGTCTGTGCCTTAGGCTACTTGAAGACGAAACAAAGCATAGAGACAAAACTGAGAACTCCTTTATTTTGTCAAGTTTCAAAGAGCTACTACAATCCATGTTGGAATTAGAGTTCCAAATTCATCTATCTATATAGGAGAGAACAGAGAGAAACCTAAATATAAAAACTGCAACTGTAGACGAACGCTTCAACTTAGAAGAACAAAATTTGGTGAGCCAAGTGGGATTTGTGTACTGATCATTAGCAACAAGTATCATGAAGATTGGGTGAAAAAATATTTGCTGGTATTTCGGAAACTCGTTATTTCTTAGAAGCTTGGCAACCCCTCTCAATGAAAGTGCTTTTCCACAGTCTGTGCCTAGGGCTTATTGAAGAGGAATCAAACCATAGAAACAAAACTGAGAACTCCTTTATTTTGTCAAGTTTCAAGAAGATACTACAAACCATGTTGGATTTAGAGTTCCAAATTCATCTATCTATATAGGAGAGAACAGAGGGAAACCTAAATATAAAAACCGCTACTGTAGACGAAAGCTTCAAACTAGAAGAACAAAATTTGGTGAGCCAAGTGGGATTTGTGTACTGATCATTAGCAACAAGTATCATCAATATTGGGTGAAAAAATATTTGCTGGTATTTCGGAAACTCGTTATTTCTTAGAAGATTGGCAACCCCTCTCAATGAAAGTGCTTTTCCACAGTCTGTGCCTAGGGCTTATTGAAGAGGAAACAAACCATAGAGACAAAACTGAGAACTCCTTTATTTTGTCAAGTTTCGAAGAGCTACAACAAACCATGTTGGATTTAGAGTTCCAACTTCATCCATCTATATAGGAGAGAACAGAGGGAAACCTAAATATAAAAACTGCTACTGTAGACGAAAGCTTCAAACTAGAAGAATAAAATTTGGTGAGCCAAGTGGGATTTGTGTACTGATCATTACCACCAATTATCATCAAGATTGGGTGAAAAAATATTTGCTGGTATTTCGGAAACTCGTTATTTCTTAGAAGCTTGGCAACCCCTCTCAATGAAAGTGCTTTTCCACAGTCTGTGCCTAGGGCTACAAGAAGAGGAAACAAACCATACAGACAAAACTGAGAACTCCTTTATTTTGTGAAGTTTCAAAGAGCTAGTACAAACCATGTTGGATTTAGAGTTCCAAATTCATCTATCTATATAGGAGAGAACAAAGGGAAACCTAAATATAAAAACTGCTACTGTAGACGAACGCTTCAACCTAGAAGAACAAAATTTGGTGAGCCAAGTGGGATTTGTGTACTGATCATTACCACCAAGTATCATCAAGATTGGGTGAAAAAATATTTGCTGGTATTTCGGAAACTCGTTATTTCTTAGAAGCTTGCCAACCCCTCTCAATGAAACTGCTTTTCCTCAGTCTGTGCCTAGGGCTACTTGAAGAGGAAACAAACCATTGAGACAAAACAGAGAACTCCTTTATTTTGTCACGTTTCAAAGAGCTACTACAAACCATGTTGAATTTAGAGTTCCAAATTCATCTATCTATATAGGAGAAAACAGAGGGAAACCTAAATATAAAAACTGCTACTGTAGACGAACGCTTCAACCTAGAAGAACAAAATTTGGTGAGCCAAGTGGGATTTGTGTACTGATCTTCAGCAACAAGTATCATCAAGATTGGCTGAAAAAATATTTGCTGGTATTTCGGAAACTCGTAATTTCTTAGAAGCTTGGCAACCCCTCTCAATGAAAGTGCTTTTCCACAGTCTGTGCCTAGGGCTACTTGAAGAGGGAACAAATCATAGAGACAAAACTGAGAACTCCTTTATTTTGTCAAGTTTCAAAGTGCTACTAAAAACCATGTTGGATTTAGAGTTCCAAATTCATCTGTCTAAATAGGAGAGAACAGAGGGAAACCTAAATATAAAAACTGCTACTGTAGACGAATGCTTCAACCTAGAAGAACAAAATTTGGTGAGCAAAGTGGGATTTCTGTACTGATCATTACCACCAAGTATCATCAAGATTGGGTGAAAAAATATTTGCTGGTATTTCGGAAACTCGTTATTTCTTAGAAGCTTGGCAACCCATCTCAATGAAAGTGCTTCCACAGTCTGTGCCTTAGGCTACTTGAAGACGAAACAAAGCATAGAGACAAAACTGAGAACTCCTTTATTTTGTCAAGTTTCAAAGAGCTACTACAATCCATGTTTGAATTAGAGTTCCAAATTCATCTATCTATATAGGAGAGAACAGAGAGAAACCTAAATATAAAAACTGCAACTGTAGACGAACGCTTCAACTTAGAAGAACAAAATTTGGTGAGCCAAGTGGGATTTGTGTACTGATCATTAGCAACAAGTATCATGAAGATTGGGTGAGAAAATATTTGCTGGTATTTCGGAAACTCGTTATTTCTTAGAAGCTTGGCAACCCCTCTCAATGAAAGTGCTTTTCCACAGTCTGTGCCTAGGGCTTATTGAAGAGGAAAGAAACCATAGAAACAAAACTGAGAACTTCTTTATTTTGTCACGTTTCAAGGAGCTACTACAAACCATGTTGGATTTAGAGTTCCAAATTCATCTATCTATATAGGAGAGAGCAGAGGGAAACCTAAATATAAAAACCGCTACTGTAGACGAAAGCTTCAAACTAGAAGAAAAAATTTGGTGAGCCAAGTGGAATTTGTGTACTGATCATTAGCAACAAGTATCATCAATATTGGGTGAAAAAATATTTGCTGGTATTTCGGAAACTCATTATTTCTTAGAAGATTGGCAACCCCTCTCAATGAAAGTGCTTTTCCACAGTCTGTGCCTAGGGCTACTTGAAGAGGAAACAAACCATAGAGACAAAACTGAGAACTCCTTTATTTTGTCAAGTTTCAAAGAGCTACTACAAACCATGTTGGATTTAGAGTTCCAAATTCATCTATCTATATATGAGAGAACACAGTGAAACCTAAATATAAAAACTGCTACTGTAGACGAACGCTTCAACCTAGAAGAACAAAATTTGGTGAGCAAAGTGGGATTTGTGTACTGATTTTTACCACCAAGTATCATTAAGATTGGGTGAAAAAATATTTGCTGGTATTTCGGAAATTCGTAATTTCTCAGAAGCTTGGCAACCCCTCTCAATGAAAGTGCTTTTCCACAGTCTATGCCTAGGGCTACTTGAAGAGGAATCAAACCATAGAGACAAAACTGAGAACTCCTTTATTTTGTCAAGTTTCAAAGAGCTACTACAAACCATGTTGGATTTAGAGTTCCAAATTCATCTATCTATATATGAGAGAACACAGTGAAACCTAAATATAAAAACTGCTACTGTAGACGAACGCTTCAACCTAGAAGAACAAAATTTGGTGAGCCAAGTGGGATTTGTGTACTGATCATTACCACCAATTATCATCAAGATTGGGTGAAAAAATATTTGCTGGTATTTCGGAAACTCGTTATTTCTTAGAAGCTTGGTAACCCCTCTCAATGAAAGTGCTTTTCCACAGTCTGTGCCTAGGGCTACTTGAAAAGGAAACAAACCAAAGAGACAAAAATGAGAACTCCTTTATTTTGTCAAGTTTCAAAGAGCTACTACAATCCATGTTGGATTTAGAGTTCAAAATTCATCTATCTATACAGGAGAGAACAGAGGGAAACCTAAATATAAAAACTGCTACTGTAGACGAACGCTTCAACCTAGAAGAACAAAATTTGGTGAGGCAAGTGGGATTTGTGTACTGATCATTACGACAAAGTATCATCAAGATTGGGTGAAAAAATATTTGCTGGTATTTCGGAAACTCGTTAATTCTTAGAAGCTTGGCAACCCCTCTCAATGAAAGTGCTTTTCCTCAGTCTGTGCCTAGGGCTACTTAAAGAGGAAACAAATCATAGAGACAAAACTGAGAACTCCTTTATTTTGTCAAGTTTCAAAGAGCTACTACAAACCATGTTGGATTTAGAGTTCAAAATTCATCTATCTATATAGGAGAGAACAGAGGGAAACCTAAATATAAAAACTGCTACTGTAGACGAACGCTTCAACCTAGAAGAACAGAATTTGGTGAGCCAAGTGGGATTTGTGTACTGATCTTCAGCAACAAGTATCATCAAGATTGGCTGAAAAAATATTTGCTGGTATTTCGGAAACTCGTAATTTCTTAGAAGCTTGGCAACCCCTCTCAATGAAAGTGCTTTTCCACAGTCTGTGCCTAGGGCTACTTGAAGAGGAAACAAATCATAGAGACAAAACTGAGAACTCCTTTATTTTGTCAAGTTTCATAGTGCTACTAAAAACCATGTTGGATTTAGAGTTCCAAATTCATCTGTCTAAATAGGAGAGAACAGAGGGAAACCTAAATATAAAAACCGCTACTGTAGACGAAAGCTTCAAACTAGAAGAACAAAATTTGGTGAGCAAAGTGGGATTTCTTTACTGATCATTACCACCAAGTATCATCAAGATTGGGTGAAAAAATATTTGCTGGTATTTCGGAAACTCGTTATTTCTTAGAAGCTTGGCAACCCATCTCAATGAAAGTGCTTCCACAGTCAGTGCCTTAGGCTACTTGAAGACGAAACAAAGCATAGAGACAAAACTGAGAACTCCTTTATTTTGTCAAGTTTCAAAGAGCTACTACAATCCATGTTGGAATTAGAGTTCCAAATTCATCTATCTATATAGGAGAGAACAGAGAGAAACCTAAATATAAAAACCGCTACTGTAGACGAAAGCTTCAAACTAGAAGAACAAAATTTGGTGAGCCAAGTGGGATTTGTGTACTGATCATTAGCAACAAGTATCATCAATATTGGGTGAAAAAATATTTGCTGGTATTTCGGAAACTTGTTATTTCTTAGAAGAATGGCAACCCCTCTCAATGAAAGTGCTTTTCCACAGTCTGTGCCTAGGGCTACTTGAAGAGGAAACAAACCATAGAGACAAAACTGAGAACTCCTTTATTTTGTCAAGTTTCAAAGAGCTACTACAATCCATGTTGGATTTAGAGTTCCAAATTCATCTATCTATAGAGGAGAGAACAGAGGGAAACCTAAATATAAAAACTGCTACTGTAGAAGAACGCTTCAACCTAGAAGAACAAAATTTAGTGAGCCAAGAGGGATTTGTGTACTGATCATTACCACCAAGTATCATCAAGTTTGGGTGAAAAAATATTTGCTGGTATTTCGAAAACTTGTAATTTCTTAGAAGCTTGGATACCCCTCTCAATGAAAGTGCTTTTCCACAGTCTGTTCCTAGGGCTACATGAAGAGGAAACAAACCATAGAAACAAAATTGAGAACTCCTTTATTTTGTCAAGTTTCAAAAAGGTACTACAAACCATGTTGGATTTAGAGTTCCAAATTAATCTATCTATATATGAGAGAACAGAGTGAAACCTAAATATAAAAAGTGCTACTGTAGACGAACGCTTCAACCTAGAAGAACAAAATTTGGTGAGCCTAGTGGGATTAGTGTACTGATCATTACCACCAAGTATCATCAAGTTTGTTTGAAAAAATATTTGCTGGTATTTCGGAAACTCGTTATTTCTTAGAAGCTTGGCAACCCCTCTCAATGAAAGTACTTTTCCACAGTCTGTGCCTAGGGCTACTGAAGAGGAAACAAACCATAGAGACAAAACTGAGAACTCCTTTATTTTTTCAAGTTTCAAAGAGCTACTACAAACGATGTTGGATTTAGAGTTCCAAATTCATCTATCTACATAGGAGAGAACAGAGGGAAACCTAAATATAAAAACTGCTATTGTAGACGAACGCTTCAACCTAGAAGAACAAAATATCGTGAGCCAAGTGGGATTTGTGTACTGATCATTACCACCAAGTATCATCAAGATTGGGTGAAAAAATATTTGCTGGTATTTTGGAAACTCGTTATTTCTTAGAAGCTTGGTGTACCCATCTCAATGAAAGTGCTTTCCACAGTCTGTGCCTAGGGCTACTTGAAGAGGAAACAAACCATAGAGACAAAACTGAGAACTCCTTTATTTTGTCAAGTTTCAAAGAGCTACTACTATCCATGTTGGATTTAGTGTTCCACATTCATCTATCTATATATGAGACAACAGAGTGAAACCTAAATATTAAAACTGCTACTGTAGACGAACGCTTCAACCTAGAAGAACAAAATTTGGTGAGCCAAGTGGGATTTGTGTACTGATCATTACCACCAAGTATCATCAAGATTGGGTGAAAAAATATTTGCTTGTATTTCGGAAACTCGTTATTTCTTAGAAGCTTGGCAACCCCTCTAAATGAAAGGGCTTTTCCACATTCTGTGCCTAGGGCTACTTGAAGAGGAAACAAACCATAGAGAGAAAACTGAGAACTCCTTTATTTTGTCAAGTTTCAAAGAGCTACTATAAACCCTGTTGGATTTAGAGTTCCTAATTCATCTATCTATATATGAGAGAACAGAGTGAAACCTAAAAATAAAAACTGCTACTGTAGACGAACGCTTCAACCTAGAAGAACAAAATTTGGTGAGCCAAGTGGGATCTGTGTACTGATCATTACCACCAAGTATCATCAAGATTGGTTGAAAAAATTTTTGCTTGTATTTCGGAAACTCGTTATTTCTTAGAAGCTTGGCAACCCCTCTCAATAAAAGTGCTTTTCCACAGTCTGTGCCTAGGGCTACTTGAAGAGGAAACAAACCATAGAGACAAAACTGAGAACTCCTTTATTTTGTAGAGTTTCAAAGAGCTACTACAATCCATGTTGGATTTAGAGTTCCAAATTCATCTATCTATATAGGAGAGAATGGAGAGAAACCTAAATATAAAAACAGCTACTGTAGACGAACGCTTCAACCTAGAAGAACAAAATTTGGTGAGCCTAGTGGGATTTGTGTACTGATCATTACCACCAAGTATCATCAAGATTGGGTGAAAAAATATTTGCTGGTATTTCGGATACTTGTAATTTCTTAGAAGCCTGGCAACCACTCTCAATGAAAGTGCTTTTCCACAGTCTGTGCCTATGGCTACTTGAAGAGGAAACAAAACATAGAAACAAAACTGAGAACTCCTTTATTTTGTCAAGTTTCAAAGAGCTACTACAAACCATGTTGGATTTAGAGTTCCAAATTCATCTATCTATACAGGAGAGAACAGAGTGCAACCTAAATATAAAAACTAATATTGTAGACGAACGCTTCAACCTAGAAGAACAAAATTTGGTGAGCCAAGTGGGATCTGTGTACTGATCATTGCCACCAAGTATCATCAAGATTGGTTGAAAAAATTTTTGCTGGTATTTCCGAGAGTTGTAATTTCTTAGAATCCTGGCAACCACTCTCAATGAAAGTGCTTTTCCACAGTCTGTGCCTATGGCTACTTGAAGAGGAAACAAAACATAGAAACAAAACTGAGAACTCCTTTATTTTGTCAAGTTTCAAAGAGCTACTACAAACCATGTTGGATTTAGAGTTCCAAATTCATATATCTATATAGGACAGAACAGAGGGAAACCTAAATATAAAAACTGCTTCTGTAGACGAACTCTTCAACCTAGAAGAACAAAATTTGGTGAGCCAAGTGGGACTTGTGTACTGATCATTACCACCAAGTATCATCAAGATTGGGTGAAAAAGTATTTGCTGGTATTTCGGAAACTCGTTATTTCTTAGAAGCTTGGCAACCCCTCTCAATGAAAGTGCTTTTCCACAGTGTTTGCCTAGGGCTACTTGAAGAGGAAACAATCCATAGGGAAAAAACTGAGAACTCCTTTATTTTGTCAAGTTTCAAAGAGCTACTAAACCATGTTGGATTTAGAGTTTTAAATTCATCTATCTATACAGGAGAGAACAGAGGGAAACCTAAATATAAAAACTGCTATTGTAGACGAACGTTTCAACCTAGAAGAACAAAATTTGGTGAGCCAAGTGGGATTTGTGTACTGATCATTACCACCTAGTATCATCAAGATTGGGAGAAAAAATATTTGCTGGTGTTTCGGAAACTTGTAATTTCTTAGAAATTGGCAACCACGCTCCGTCAAAGTCCTTTTCCACAGTCTGTGCCTAGGGCTACTTGAAGAGGAAACAAACCATAGAGACAAAACTGAGAAAAAATTTATTTTGTCAAGTTCCAAAGAGCTACTACAAACCATGTTGGATTTAGTGTTCCAAATTCATCTATCTATATATGAGAGAACAGAGTGAAACCTAAATATAAAAACTCCTACTGTAGACGAACGCTTCAACCTTGAAGAACAAAATTTGGTGAGCCAAGTGGGATTTGTGTACTGATCATTACCACCAAGTATCATCAAGATTGGGTGAAAAAATATTTGCTGGTATTTTGGAAACTCGTTATTTCTTAGAAGCTTGGCAACCCCACTAAATGAAAGTGCTTTTCCACATTCTGTGCCTAGGGCTACTTGAAGAGGAAACAAACCATAGAGAGAAAACTGAGAACTCCTTTATTTTGTCAAGTTTCAAAGAGCTACTACTATCCATGTTGGATTTAGAGTTCCAAATTCATCTATCTATATAGGAGAGAACAGAGAGAAACCTAAATATAAAAACTGCTACTGTAAACGAACGCTTCAACCTAGAAGAACAAAATTTGGTGAGCCAAGTGGGATTTGTGTACTGATCATTACCACCTAGTATCATCAAGATTGGGTGAAAAAATATTTGCTGGTGTTTCGGAAACTTGTAATTTCTTAGAAATTGGCAACCACGCTCAAGGAAAGTGCTTTTCCACAGTCTGTGCCTAGGGCTACTTGAAGAGGAAACAAACCATAGAGACAAAATTGAGAAAACCTTTATTTTGTCAAGTTCCAAAGAGCTACTACAAACCATGTTGGATTTAGTGTTCCAAATTCATCTATCTATATATGAGAGAACAGAGTGAAACCTAAATATAAAAACTGCTACTGTAGACGA
Source organism: Callospermophilus lateralis (assembly GCF_048772815.1). Taxonomy (NCBI): domain Eukaryota; kingdom Metazoa; phylum Chordata; class Mammalia; order Rodentia; family Sciuridae; genus Callospermophilus; species Callospermophilus lateralis. Next base: position 31,663 of record NW_027516251.1, read on the forward strand.
ACGCTTCAACCTAGAAGAACAAAATTTGGTGAGCCAAGTGGGATTTGTGTACTGATCATTACCACCAAGTGTCATCAAGATTGGGTGAAAAAATATTTGCTGGTACTTCGGAAACTCGTTATTTCTTAGAAGCTTGGCAACCCCTCTAAATGAAAGTGCTTTTCCACATTCTGTTCCTAGGGCTACTTGAAGAGGAAACAAACCATAGAGAGAAAACTGAGAACTCCTTTATTTTGTCAAGTTTCAAAGAGCTACTATAAACCCTGTTGGATTTAGAGTTCCTAATTCATCTATCTATATATGAGAGAACAGAGTGAAACCTAAATATAAAAACTGCTACTGTAGACGAACGCTTCAACCTAGAAGAACAAAATTTGGTGAGCCAAGTGGGATCTGTGTACTGATCATTACCACCAAGTATCATCAAGATTGGGTGAAAAAATATTTGCTGGTTTTTCGGAAACTCATTATTTCTTAGAAGCTTGGCAACCCCTCTCAATGAAAGTGCTTGTCCTCAGTCTGTGCCTAGGGCTACTTAAAGAGGAAACAAACCATCGAGACAAAACTGAGAACTTTTTTATTTTGTCAAGTTTAAAGAGCTACTAAAAACTATGTTGGATTTAGAATTCCAAATTCATCTGTCTAAATAGGAGAGAACAGAGGGAAACCTAAATATAAAAACTGCTACTGTAGACGAACGCTTCAACCTAGAAGAACAAAATTTGGTGAGCAAAGTGGGATTTGTGTACTGATCCTTACCACCAAGTATCATCAAGATTGGGTGAAAAAATATTTGCTGGTATTTCGGAAATTCGTAATTTCTCAGAAGCTTGGCAACCCCTCTCAATGAAAGTGCTTTTCCATAGTCTGTGCCTAGGGCTACTTGAAGATGAATCAAACCATAGAGACAAAACTGAGAACTCCTTTATTTTGTCAAGTTTCAAAGAGCTACTACAAACCATGTTGGATTTAGAGTTCCAAATTCATCTATCTATGTATGAGAGAACAGAGTGAAACCTAAATATAAAAACTGCTACTGTAGACGAACGCTTCAACCAAGAAGAACAAAATTTGTTGAGCCAAGTGGGATTTGTGTACTGATCATTACCACCAATTATCATCAAGATTGGGTGAAAAAATATTTGCTGGTATTTCGGAAACTCGTTATTTCTTAGAAGCTTTCAACCCCTCTCAATGAAAGTGCTTTTCCACAGTCTGTGCCTAGGGCTACTTGAAAAGGAAACAAACCAAAGAGACAAAAATGAGAACTCCTTTATTTTGTCAAGTTTCAAAGACCTACTACAATCCATGTTGGATTTACAGTTCCAAATTCATCTATCTATAGAGGAGAGAACAGAGGGAAAAATAAATATAAAAACTGCTACTGTAGACGAACGCTGCAACCTAGAAGAACAAAATTTGGTGAGCCAAGTGGGATTTGTGTACTGATCATTACCACAAAGTATCATCAAGATTGGGTGAAAAAATATTTGCTGGTATTTCGGAAACTCGTTATTTCTTAGAAGCTTGGCAACCACTCTCAATGAAAGTGCTTTTCCTCAGTCTGTGCCTAGGGCTACTTAAAGAGGAAACAAACCATAGAGACAAAACTGAGAACTCCTTTATTTTGTCAAGTTTCAAAGAGCTACTACAAACCATGTTGGATTTAGAGTTCCAAATTCATCTATCTATATAGGAGAGAACAGAGGGAAACCTAAATATTAAAACTGCTACTGTAGACGAACGCTTCAACCTAGAAGAACAGAATTTGGTGAGCCAAGTGGGATTTGTGTACTGATCTTCAGCAACAAGTATCATCAAGATTGGCTGAAAAAATATTTGCTGGTATTTCGGAAACTCGTAATTTCTTAGAAGCTTGGCAACCCCTCTCAATGAAAGTGCTTTTCCACAGTCTGTGCCTAGGGCTACTTGAAGAGGAAACAAATCATAGAGACAAAACTGAGAACTCCTTTATTTTGTCAAGTTTCAAAGTGCTACTAAAAACCATGTTGGATTTAGAGTTCCAAATTCATCTGTCTAAATAGGAGAGAACAGAGGGAAACCTAAATATAAAAACTGCTACTGTAGACGAATGCTTCAACCTAGAAGAACAAAATTTGGTGAGCAAAGTGGGATCTGTACTGATCATTACCACCAAGTATCATCAAGATTGGGTGAAAAAATATTTGCTGGTATTTCGGAAACTCGTTATTTCTTAGAAGCTTGGCAACCCATCTCAATGAAAGTGCTTCCACAGTCTGTGCCTAGGGCTACTTGAAGACGAAACAAACAATAGAGACAAAACTGAGAACTCCTTTATTTTGTCAAGTTTCAAAGAGCTACTACAATCCATGTTGGAATTAGAATTTCAAATTCATCTATCTATATAGGAGAGAACAGAGAGAAACCTAAATATAAAAACTGCTACTGTAGACGAACGCCTCAACTTAGAAGAACAAAATTTGGTGAGCCAAGTGGGATTTTTGTACTGATCATTACCATTAATTATCATCAAGATTGGGTGAAAAAATATTTGCTGGTATTTCGGAAACTCGTTATTTCTTAGAAGCTTGGCAACCCCTCTCAATGAAATTGCTTTTCTACAGTCTGTGCCTAGGGCTACAAGAAGAGGAAACAAACTATACAGACAAAACTGAGAACTCCTTTATTTTGTGAAGTTTCAAAGAGCTACTACAAACCATGTTGGATTTAGAGTTCCAAATTCATCTATCTATATAGGAGAGAACAGAGGGAAACCTAAATATAAAAACTGCTACTGTAGACGAACGCTTCAACCTAGAAGAACAAAATTTGGTGAGCCAAGTGGGATCTGTGTACTGATCATTACCACCAAGTATCATCAAGATTGGGTGAAAAAATATTTGCTGGTATTTCGGAAACTCATTATTTCTTAGAAGCTTGGCAACCCCTCTCAATGAAAGTGCTTGTCCTCAGTCTGTGCCTAGGGCTACTTAAAGAGGAAACAAACCATCGAGACAAAACTGAGAACTTTTTTATTTTGTCAAGTTTCAAAGAGCTACTAAAAACCATGTTGGTTTTAGAATTCCAAATACATCTGTCTAAATAGGAGAGAACAGAGGGAAACCTAAATATAAAAACTGCTACTGTAGACGAATGCTTCAACCTAGAAGAACAAAATTTGGTGAGCAAAGTGGGATTTCTGTACTGATCATTACCACCAAGTATCATCAAGATTGGGTGAAAAAATATTTGCTGGTACTTCGGAAACTCGTTATTTCTTAGAAGCTTGGCAACCCATCTCAATGAAATTGCTTCCACAGTCTGTGCCTTGGGCTACTTGAAGACGAAACAAACCATAGAGACAAAACTGAGAACTCCTTTATTTTGTCAAGTTTCAAAGAGCTACTACAATCCATGTTGGAATTAGAGTTCCAAATTCATCTATCTATATAATAGAGAACAGAGAGAAACCTAAATATAAAAACTGCTACTGTAGACGAACGCTTCAACCTAGAAGAACAAAATTTGGTGAGCAAAGTGGGATTTGTGTACTGATCCTTACCACCAAGTATCATCAAGATTGGGTGAAAAAATATTTGCTGGTATTTCGGAAATTCGTAATTTCTCAGAAGCTTGGCAACCCCTCTCAATGAAAGTGCTTTTCCATAGTCTGTGCCTAGGGCTACTTGAAGATGAATCAAACCATAGAGACAAAACTGAGAACTCCTTTATTTTGTCAAGTTTCAAAGAGCTACTACAAACCATGTTGGATTTAGAGTTCCAAATTCATCTATCTATGTATGAGAGAACAGAGTAAAACCTAAATATAAAAACTGCTACTTAGACGAACGCTTCAACCAAGAAGAACATAATTTGTTGAGCCAAGTGGGATTTGTGTACTGATCATTACCACCAATTATCATCAAGATTGGGTGAAAAAATATTTGCTGGTATTTCGGAAACTCGTTATTTCATAGAAGCTTGGCAACCCCTCTCAATGAAAGTGCTTTTCCACAGTCTGTGCCTAGGGCTACTTGAAAAGGAAACAAACCAAAGAGACAAAAATGAGAACTCCTTTATTTTGTCAAGTTTCAAAGAGCTACTACAATCCATGTTGGATTTAGAATTCCAAATTCATCTATCTATAGAGGAGAGAACAGAGGGAAACCTAAATATAAAAACTGCTACTGTAGACGAACGCTTCAACCTAGAAGAACAAAATTTGGAGAACCAAGTGGGATTTGTGTAATGATCATTACCACCAAGTATCATCAAGATTGGGTGAAAAAATATTTGCTAGTATTTCGGAAACTCGTTATTTCTTAGAAGCCTGGCAACCACTCTCAATGAAAGTGCTTTTCCACAGTCTGTGCCTATGGCTACTTGAAGAGGAAACAAAACATAGAAACAAAACTGAGAACTCCTTTATTTTGTCAAGTTTCAAATAGCTACTACAAACCATGTTGGATTTAGAGTTCCAAATTCATATATCTACATAGGACAGAACAGAGGGAAACCTCAATATAAAAACTGCTTCTGTAGACGAACTCTTCAACCTAGAAGAACAAAATTTGGTGAGCCAAGTGGGATTTGTGTACTGATCATTACCACCAAGTATCATCAAGATTGGGTGAAAAAGTATTTGCTGGTATTTCGGAAACTCGTTATTTCTTAGAAGCTTGGCAACCCCTCTCAATGAAAGTGCTTTTCCACAGTGTTTGCCTAGGGCTACTTGAAGAGGAAACAATCCATAGGGACAAAACTGAGAACTCCTTTATTTTGTCAAGTTTCAAAGAGTTACTACAAACCATGATGGATTTAGAGTTCCAAATTCATCTATCTATACAGGAGAGAACAGAGGGAAACCTAAATATAAAAACTACTATTGTAGACGAACGTTTCAACCTAGAAGAACAAAATTTGGTGAGCCAAGTGGGATTTGTGTACTGATATTACCACCAAGTATCATCAAGATTGGGTGAAAAAATATTTGCTGGTGTTTCGGAAACTTGTAATTTCTTAGAAGCTTGGCAACCACTCTCAATGAAAGTGCTTTTCCACAGTCTGTGCCTAGGGCTACTTGAAGAGGAAACAAACCATAGAGACAAAACTGAGAACTCCTTTATTTTGTCAAGTTTCAAAGAGCTAGTACTATCCATGTTGGATTTAGAGTTCCAAATTCATCTATCTATATAGGCGAGAACAGAGAGAAACCTAAATATAAAAATTGCTACTGTAAACGAACGCTTCAACCTAGAAGAACAAAATTTGGTGAGCCAAGTGGGATTTGTGTACTGATCATTACCACCTAGTATCATCAAGATTGGGTGAAAAAATATTTGCTGGTGTTTCGGAAACTTGTAATTTCTTAGAAATTGGCAACCACGCTCCGTGAAAGTGCTTTTCCACAGTCTGTGCATAGCGCTACTTGAAGAGGAAACAAACCATAGAGAGAAAATTGAGAAAACCTTTATTTTGTCAAGTTCCAAAGAGCTACTACAAACCATGTTGGATTTAGTGTTCCAAATTCATCTATCTATATATGAGAGAACAGAGTGAAACCTAAATATAAAAACTGCTACTGTAGACGAACGCTTCAACCTAGAAGAACAAAATTTGGTGAGCCAAGTGGGATTTGTGTACTGATCATTACCACCAAGTATCATCAAGATTGGGTGAAAAAATATTTGCTGGTATTTCGGAAACTCGTTATTTCTTAGAAGCTTGGCAACCCCTCTAAATGAAAGTGCTTTTCCACATTCTGTGCCTAGGGCTACTTGAAGAGGAAACAAACCATAGAGAGAAAACTGAGAACTCCTTTATTTTGTCAAGTTTCAAAGAGCTACTATAAACCCTGTTGGATTTAGAGTTCCTAATTCATCTATCTATATATGAGAGAACAGAGTGAAACCTAAATATAAAAACTGCTACTGTAGACGAACGCTTCAACCTAGAAGAACAAAATTTGGTGAGCCAAGTGGGATCTGTGTACTGATCATTACCACCAAGTATCATCAAGATTGGTTGAAAAAATTTTTGCTGGTATTTCGGAAACTCGTTATTTCTTAGAAGCTTGGCAAACCCTCTCAATGAAAGTGCTTTTCCACAGTCTGTGCCTAGGGCTACTTTAAGAGGAAACAAACCATAGAGACAAAACTGAGAACTTTATTTTTTCAAGTTTCAAAGAGCTACTACAATCCATGTTGGATTTAGAGTTCCAAATTCATCTATCTATATAGGAGAGAACGGAGAGAAACCTAAATATAAAAACAGCTACTGTAGACGAACGCTTCAACCTAGAAGAAGAAAATTTGGTGAGCCAAGTGGGATTTGTGTACTGATCATTACCACCAAGTATCATCAAGATTGGGTGAAAAAATATTTGCTGGTATTTCGGACACTTGTAATTTCTTAGAAGCCTGGCAACCACTCTCAATGAAAGTGCTTTTCCACAGTCTGTGCCTATGGCTACTTGAAGAGGAAACAAAACATAGAAACAAAACTGAGAACTCCTTTATTTTGTCAAGTTTCAAAGAGCTACTACAAACCATGTTGGATTTAGAGTTCCAAATTCATATATCTATATAGGACAGAACAGAGGGAAACCTAAATATAAAAACTGCTTCTGTAGACGAACACTTCAACCTAGAAGAACAAAATTTGGTGAGCCAAGTGGACTTGTGTACTGATCATTACCACCAAGTATCATCAAGATTGGGTGAAAAAGTATTTGCTGGTGTTTCGGAAACTTGTAATTTCTTAGAAGCTTGGCAACCACTCTCAATGAAAGTGCTTTTCCACAGTCTGTGCCTAGGGCTACTTGAAGAGGAAACAAACCATAGAGACAAAACTGAGAACTCCTTTATTTTGTCAAGTTTCAAAGAGCTACTACAATCCATGTTGGAATTAGAGTTCCAAATTCATCTATCTATATAATAGAGAACAGAGAGAAACCTAAATATAAAAACTGCTACTGTAGACGAACGCTTCAACCTAGAAGAACAAAATTTGGTGAGCAAAGTGGGATTTGTGTACTGATCCTTACCACCAAGTATCATCAAGATTGGGTGAAAAAATATTTGCTGGTATTTCGGAAATTCGTAATTTCTCAGAAGCTTGGCAACCCCTCTCAATGAAAGTGCTTTTCCATAGTCTGTGCCTAGGGCTACTTGAAGATGAATCAAACCATAGAGACAAAACTGAGAACTCCTTTATTTTGTCAAGTTTCAAAGAGCTACTACAAACCATGTTGGATTTAGAGTTCCAAATTCATCTATCTATGTATGAGAGAACAGAGTAAAACCTAAATATAAAAACTGCTACTTAGACGAACGCTTCAACCAAGAAGAACATAATTTGTTGAGCCAAGTGGGATTTGTGTACTGATCATTACCACCAATTATCATCAAGATTGGGTGAAAAAATATTTGCTGGTATTTCGGAAACTCGTTATTTCATAGAAGCTTGGCAACCCCTCTCAATGAAAGTGCTTTTCCACAGTCTGTGCCTAGGGCTACTTGAAAAGGAAACAAACCAAAGAGACAAAAATGAGAACTCCTTTATTTTGTCAAGTTTCAAAGAGCTACTACAATCCATGTTGGATTTAGAATTCCAAATTCATCTATCTATAGAGGAGAGAACAGAGGGAAACCTAAATATAAAAACTGCTACTGTAGACGAACGCTTCAACCTAGAAGAACAAAATTTGGAGAACCAAGTGGGATTTGTGTAATGATCATTACCACCAAGTATCATCAAGATTGGGTGAAAAAATATTTGCTAGTATTTCGGAAACTCGTTATTTCTTAGAAGCCTGGCAACCACTCTCAATGAAAGTGCTTTTCCACAGTCTGTGCCTATGGCTACTTGAAGAGGAAACAAAACATAGAAACAAAACTGAGAACTCCTTTATTTTGTCAAGTTTCAAATAGCTACTACAAACCATGTTGGATTTAGAGTTCCAAATTCATATATCTACATAGGACAGAACAGAGGGAAACCTCAATATAAAAACTGCTTCTGTAGACGAACTCTTCAACCTAGAAGAACAAAATTTGGTGAGCCAAGTGGGATTTGTGTACTGATCATTACCACCAAGTATCATCAAGATTGGGTGAAAAAGTATTTGCTGGTATTTCGGAAACTCGTTATTTCTTAGAAGCTTGGCAACCCCTCTCAATGAAAGTGCTTTTCCACAGTGTTTGCCTAGGGCTACTTGAAGAGGAAACAATCCATAGGGACAAAACTGAGAACTCCTTTATTTTGTCAAGTTTCAAAGAGTTACTACAAACCATGATGGATTTAGAGTTCCAAATTCATCTATCTATACAGGAGAGAACAGAGGGAAACCTAAATATAAAAACTACTATTGTAGACGAACGTTTCAACCTAGAAGAACAAAATTTGGTGAGCCAAGTGGGATTTGTGTACTGATATTACCACCAAGTATCATCAAGATTGGGTGAAAAAATATTTGCTGGTGTTTCGGAAACTTGTAATTTCTTAGAAGCTTGGCAACCACTCTCAATGAAAGTGCTTTTCCACAGTCTGTGCCTAGGGCTACTTGAAGAGGAAACAAACCATAGAGACAAAACTGAGAACTCCTTTATTTTGTCAAGTTTCAAAGAGCTAGTACTATCCATGTTGGATTTAGAGTTCCAAATTCATCTATCTATATAGGCGAGAACAGAGAGAAACCTAAATATAAAAATTGCTACTGTAAACGAACGCTTCAACCTAGAAGAACAAAATTTGGTGAGCCAAGTGGGATTTGTGTACTGATCATTACCACCTAGTATCATCAAGATTGGGTGAAAAAATATTTGCTGGTGTTTCGGAAACTTGTAATTTCTTAGAAATTGGCAACCACGCTCCGTGAAAGTGCTTTTCCACAGTCTGTGCATAGCGCTACTTGAAGAGGAAACAAACCATAGAGAGAAAATTGAGAAAACCTTTATTTTGTCAAGTTCCAAAGAGCTACTACAAACCATGTTGGATTTAGTGTTCCAAATTCATCTATCTATATATGAGAGAACAGAGTGAAACCTAAATATAAAAACTGCTACTGTAGACGAACGCTTCAACCTAGAAGAACAAAATTTGGTGAGCCAAGTGGGATTTGTGTACTGATCATTACCACCAAGTATCATCAAGATTGGGTGAAAAAATATTTGCTGGTATTTCGGAAACTCGTTATTTCTTAGAAGCTTGGCAACCCCTCTAAATGAAAGTGCTTTTCCACATTCTGTGCCTAGGGCTACTTGAAGAGGAAACAAACCATAGAGAGAAAACTGAGAACTCCTTTATTTTGTCAAGTTTCAAAGAGCTACTATAAACCCTGTTGGATTTAGAGTTCCTAATTCATCTATCTATATATGAGAGAACAGAGTGAAACCTAAATATAAAAACTGCTACTGTAGACGAACGCTTCAACCTAGAAGAACAAAATTTGGTGAGCCAAGTGGGATCTGTGTACTGATCATTACCACCAAGTATCATCAAGATTGGTTGAAAAAATTTTTGCTGGTATTTCGGAAACTCGTTATTTCTTAGAAGCTTGGCAAACCCTCTCAATGAAAGTGCTTTTCCACAGTCTGTGCCTAGGGCTACTTTAAGAGGAAACAAACCATAGAGACAAAACTGAGAACTTTATTTTTTCAAGTTTCAAAGAGCTACTACAATCCATGTTGGATTTAGAGTTCCAAATTCATCTATCTATATAGGAGAGAACGGAGAGAAACCTAAATATAAAAACAGCTACTGTAGACGAACGCTTCAACCTAGAAGAAGAAAATTTGGTGAGCCAAGTGGGATTTGTGTACTGATCATTACCACCAAGTATCATCAAGATTGGGTGAAAAAATATTTGCTGGTATTTCGGACACTTGTAATTTCTTAGAAGCCTGGCAACCACTCTCAATGAAAGTGCTTTTCCACAGTCTGTGCCTATGGCTACTTGAAGAGGAAACAAAACATAGAAACAAAACTGAGAACTCCTTTATTTTGTCAAGTTTCAAAGAGCTACTACAAACCATGTTGGATTTAGAGTTCCAAATTCATATATCTATATAGGACAGAACAGAGGGAAACCTAAATATAAAAACTGCTTCTGTAGACGAACACTTCAACCTAGAAGAACAAAATTTGGTGAGCCAAGTGGACTTGTGTACTGATCATTACCACCAAGTATCATCAAGATTGGGTGAAAAAGTATTTGCTGGTGTTTCGGAAACTTGTAATTTCTTAGAAGCTTGGCAACCACTCTCAATGAAAGTGCTTTTCCACAGTCTGTGCCTAGGGCTACTTGAAGAGGAAACAAACCATAGAGACAAAACTGAGAACTCCTTTATTTTGTCAAGTTTCAAAGAGCTACTACAATCCATGTTGGATTTAGAGTTTCAAATTCATCTCTCTATAGAGGAGAGAACAGAGGGAAACCTAAATATAAAAACTGCTACTGTAGACGAACGCTTCAACCTAGAAGAACAAAATTTGGTGAGCCAAGTGGGATTTGTGTACTGATCATTACCACAAAGTATCATCAAGATTGGGTGAAAAAATATTTGCTGGTATTTCGGAAACTCGTTATTTCTTAGAAGCTTGGCCACCCCTCTCAATGAAAGTGCTTTTCCACAGTCTGTGCCTAGGGCTACTTGAAAAGGAAACAATCCAAAGAGACAAAACTGAGAACTCCTTTATTTTGTCAAGTTTCAAAGAGCTACTACAATCCATGTTGGATTTAGAGTTCCAAATTCATCTATCTATATATGAGAGAACAGAGTGAAACCTAAATATAAAAACTGCTACTGTAGAAGAACGCTTCAACCTAGAAGAACAAAATTTAGTGAGCCAAGAGGGATTTGTGTACTGATCATTACCACCAAGTATCATCAAGATTGGGTGAAAAAATATTTGCTGGTATTTCGAAAACTTGTAATTTCTTAGAAGCTTGGATACCCCTCTCAATGAAAGTGCTTTTCCACAGTCTGTGCCTAGGGCTACATGAAGAGGAAACAAACCATAGAAACAAAATTGAGAACTCCTTTATTTTGTCAAGATTCAAAGAGCTACTACAAACCATGTTGGATTTAGAGTTCCAAACTCATCTATCTATATATGAGAGAACAGAGTGAAACCTAAATATAAAAAGTGCTACTGTAGACGAACGCTTCAACCTAGAAGAACAAAATTTTGTGAGCCAAGTGGGATTTGTGTACTGATCATTACCACCAAGTATCATCAAGATTGGGTGAAAAAATATTTGCTGGTATTTCAGAAACTCGTTATTTCTTAGAAGCTTGGCAACCCCTCTCAATGAAAGTGCTTTTCCACAGTTAGTGCCTAGAGCTACTTGAAGAGGGAACAAACCATAGAGACAAAACTGAGAACTCCTTTATTTTGTCAAGTTTCAAAGAGCTACTATAAACCATGTTGGATTTAGAGTTCCAAATTCATCAATCTATATAGGAGAGAACAGAGGGAATTCTAAATATAAAAACTGCTATTGTAGACGAACGCTTCAACCTAGAAGAACAAAATTTGGTGAGCCTAGTGGGATTAGTGTACTGATCATTACCACCAAGTATCATCAAGTTTGTTTGAAAAAATATTTGCTGGTATTTCGGAAACTCGTTATTTCTTAGAAGCTTGGCAACCCCTCTCAATGAAAGTACTTTTCCACAGTGTTTGCCTAGGGCTACTTGAAGAGGAAACAATCCATAGGGACAAAACTGAGAACTCCTTTATTTTGTCAAGTTTCAAAGAGCTACTACAAACCATGATGGATTTAGAGTTCCAAATTCATCTATCTATACAGGAGAGAACAGAGGGAAACCTAAATATAAAAACTACTATTGTAGACGAACGTTTCAACCTAGAAGAACAAAATTTGGTGAGCCAAGTGGGATTTGTGTACTGATATTACCACCAAGTATCATCAAGATTGGGTGAAAAAATATTTGCTGGTGTTTCGGAAACTTGTAATTTCTTAGAAGCTTGGCAACCACTCTCAATGAAAGTGCTTTTCCACAGTCTGTGCCTAGGGCTACTTGAAGAGGAAACAAACCATAGAGACAAAACTGAGAACTCCTTTATTTTGTCAAGTTTCAAAGAGCTAGTACTATCCATGTTGGATTTAGAGTTCCAAATTCATCTATCTATATAGGCGAGAACAGAGAGAAACCTAAATATAAAAATTGCTACTGTAAACGAACGCTTCAACCTAGAAGAACAAAATTTGGTGCGCCAAGTGGGATTTGTGTACTGATCATTACCACCTAGTATCATCAAGATTGGGTGAAAAAATATTTGCTGGTGTTTCGGAAACTTGTAATTTCTTAGAAATTGGCAACCACGCTCCGTGAATGTGCTTTTCCACAGTCTGTGCATAGGGCTACTTGAAGAGGAAACAAACCATAGAGACAAAATTGAGAAAACCTTTATTTTGTCAAGTTCCAAAGAGCTACTACAAACCATGTTGGATTTAGTGTTCCAAATTCATCTATCTATATATGAGAGAACAGAGTGAAACCTAAATATAAAAACTGCTACTGTAGACGAACGCTTCAACCTAGAAGAACAAAATTTGGTGAGCCAAGTGGGATTTGTGTACTGATCATTACCACCTAGTATCATCAAGATTGGGTGAAAAAATATTTGCTGGTGTTTCGGAAACTTGTAATTTCTTAGAAATTGGCAACCACGCTCCGTGAAAGTGCTTTTCCACAGTCTGTGCAGAGGGCTACTTGAAGAGGAAACAAACCATAGGGACAAAATTGAGAAAACCTTTATTTTGTCAAGTTCCATAGAGCTACTACAAACCATGTTGGATTTAGTGTTCCAAATTCATCTATCTATATATGAGAGAACACAGTGAAACCTAAATATAAAAACTGCTACTGTAGACGAACGCTTCAACCTAGAAGAACAAAATTTGGTGAGCCAAGTGGGATTTGTGTACTGATCATTACCACCAAGTATCATCAAGATTGGGTGAAAAAATATTTGCTGGTATTTCGGAAACTCGTTATTTCTTAGAAGCTTGGCAACCCCTCTAAATGAAAGTGCTTTTCCACATTCTGTGCCTAGGGCTACTTGAAGAGGAAACAAACCATAGAGAGAAAACTGAGAACTCCTTTATTTTGTCAAGTTTCAAAGAGCTACTACAATCCATGTTGGATTTAGAGTTCCAAATTCATCTATCTATAGAGGAGAGAACAGAGGGAAACCTAAATATAAAAACTGCTACTGTAGACGAACGCTTCAACCTAGAAGAACAAAATTTGGTGAGCCAAGTGGGATTTGTGTACTGATCATTACCACAAAGTTACATCATGATTGGGTGAAAAAATATTTGCTGGTATTTCGGAAACTCGTTATTTCTTAGAAACTTGGCAACCCTCTCAATGAAAGTGCTTTTCCTCAGTCTGTGCCTAGGACTACTTAAAGAGGAAACAAACCATAGAGACAAAACTGAGAACTCCTTTATTTTGTCAAGTTTCAAAGAGCTACTACAAACCATGTTGGATTTAGAGTTCCAAATTCATCTATTTATATAGGAGAGAACAAAGGGAAACCTAAATATAAAAACTGCTACTGTAGACGAACGCTTCAACCTAGAAGAACAGAATTTGGTGAGCCAAGTGGGATTTGTGTACTGATCATCAGCAACAAGTATCATCAAGATTGGCTGAAAAAATATTTGCTGGTATTTCAGAAACTCGTAATTTCTTAGAAGCTTGGCAACCCCTCTCAATGAAAGTGCTTTTCCACAGTCTGTGCCTAGGGCTACTTGAAGAGGAAACAAATCATAGAGACAAAACTGAGAACTCCTTTATTTGGTCAAGTTTCAAGAGCTACTAAAAACCATGTTGGATTTAGAGTTCCAAATTCATCTATCTAAATAGGAGAGAACAGAGAGAAACCTAAATATAAAAACTGCTACTGTAGACGAACGCTTCAACCTAGAAGAACAAAATTTGGTGAGCAAAGTGGGATTTGTGTACTGATCTTTACCACCAAGTATCATCAAGATTGGGTGAAAAAATATTTGCTTGTATTTCGGAAATTCGTAATATCTTAGAAGCTTGGCAACCCCTCTCAATGAAAGTGCTTTTCCACAGTCTGTGCCTAGGGCTACTTGAAGAGGGAACAAACCATAGAGACAAAACTGAGAACTCCTTTATTATGTTAAGTTTCAAAGAGCTACTATAAACCATGTTGGATTTAGAGTTCCAAATTCATCAATCTATATAGGAGAGAACAGAGGGAATTCTAAATATAAAAACTGCTATTGTAGACGAACGCTTCAACCTAGAAGAACAAAATTTGGTGAGCCTAGTGGGATTAGTGTACTGATCATTACCACCAAGTATCATCAAGTTTGTTTGAAAAAATATTTGCTGGTATTTCGGAAACTCGTTATTTCTTAGAAGCTTGGCAACCCCTCTCAATGAAAGTACTTTTCCACAGTGTTTGCCTAGGGCTACTTGAAGAGGAAACAATCCATAGGGACAAAACTGAGAACTCCTTTATTTTGTCAAGTTTCAAAGAGCTACTACAAACCATGATGGATTTAGAGTTCCAAATTCATCTATCTATACAGGAGAGAACAGAGGAAAACCTAAATATAAAAACTACTATTGTAGACGAACGTTTCAACCTAGAAGAACAAAATTTGGTGAGCCAAGTGGGATTTGTGTACTGATATTACCACCAAGTATCATCAAGATTGGGTGAAAAAATATTTGCTGGTGTTTCGGAAACTTGTAATTTCTTAGAAGCTTGGCAACCACTCTCAATGAAAGTGCTTTTCCACAGTCTGTGCCTAGGGCTACTTGAAGAGGAAACAAACCATAGAGACAAAACTGAGAACTCCTTTATTTTGTCAAGTTTCAAAGAGCTAGCACTATCCATGTTGGATTTAGAGTTCCAAATTCATCTATCTATATAGGCGAGAACAGAGAGAAACCTAAATATAAAAATTGCTACTGTAAACGAACGCTTCAACCTAGAAGAACAAAATTTGGTGCGCCAAGTGGGATTTGTGTACTGATCATTACCACCTAGTATCATCAAGATTGGGTGAAAAAATATTTGCTGGTGTTTCGGAAACTTGTAATTTCTTAGAAATTGGCAACCACGCTCCGTGAATGTGCTTTTCCACAGTCTGTGCATAGGGCTACTTGAAGAGGAAACGAACCATAGAGACAAAATTGAGAAAACCTTTATTTTGTCAAGTTCCAAAGAGCTACTACAAACCATGTTGGATTTAGTGTTCCAAATTCATCTATCTATATATGAGAGAACAGAGTGAAACCTAAATATAAAAACTGCTACTGTAGACGAACGCTTCAACCTAGAAGAACAAAATTTGGTGAGCCAAGTGGGATTTGTGTACTGATCATTACCACCTAGTATCATCAAGATTGGGTGAAGAAATATTTGCTGGTGTTTCGGAAACTTGTAATTTCTTAGAAATTGGCAACCACACTCCGTGAATGTGCTTTTCCACAGTCTGTGCAGAGGGCTACTTGAAGAGGAAACAAACCATAGGGACAAAATTGAGAAAACCTTTATTTTGTCAAGTTCCAGAGCTACTACAAACCATGTTGGATTTAGTGTTCCAAATTCATCTATCTATATATGAGAGAACAGAGTGAAACCTAAATATAAAAACTGCTACTGTAGACGAACGCTTCAACCTAGAAGAACAAAATTTGGTGACCCAAGTGGGATTTGTGTACTGATCAATACCACCAAGTATCATCAAGATTGGGTGAAAAACATATTTGCTGGTATTTCGGAAACTCGTTATTTCTTAGAAGCTTGGCAACCCCTCTAAATGAAAGTGCTTTTCCACATTCTGTGCCTAGGGCTACTTGAAGAGGAAACAAACCATAGAGAGAAAACTGAGAACTCCTTTATTTTGTCAAGTTTCAAAGAGCTACTATAAACCCTGTTGGATTTAGAGTTCCTAATTCATCTATCTATATATGAGAGAACAGAGTGAAACCTAAATATAAAAACTGCTACTGTAGACGAACGCTTCAACCTAGAAGAACAAAATTTGGTGAGCCAAGTGGGATCTGTGTACTGATCATTACCACCAAGTATCATCAAGATTGGTTGAAAAAATTTTTGCTGGTATTTCGGAAACTCGTTATTTCTTAGAAGCTTGGCAACCCCTCTCAATGAAAGTGCTTTTCCACAGTGTTTGCCTAGGGCTACTTGAAGAGGAAACAATCCATAGGGACAAAACTGAGAACTCCTTTATTTTGTCAAGTTTCAAAGAGCTACTACAAACCATGTTGGATTTAGAGTTCCAAATTCATCTATCTATACAGGAGAGAACGGAGGGAAACCTACATATAAAAACTGCTACTGTAGACGAACGTTTCAACCTAGAAGAACAAAATTTGGTGAGCCAAGTGGGATTTGTGTACTGATCATTACCACCAAGTATCATCAAGATTGGGTGAAAAAATATTTGCTGGTGTTTCGGAAACTTGTAATTTCTTAGAAGCTTGGCAACCACTCTCAATGAAAGTGCTTTTCCACAGTCTGTACCTAGGGCTACTTGAAGAGGAAACAAACCATAGAGACAAAACTGAGAACTCCTATTTAATGTCAAGTTTCAAAGAGCTACTACTATCCATGTTGGATTTAGAGTTCCAAATTCATCTATCTATATAGGCGAGAACAGAGAGAAACCTAAATATAAAAACAGCTACTGTAAACGAACGCTTCAACCTAGAAGAACAAAATTTGGTGAGCCAAGTGGGATTTGTGTACTGATCATTACCACCTAATATCATCAAGATTGGATGAAAAAATATTTGCTGGTGTTTCGGAAACTTGTAATTTCTTAGAAATTGGCAACCACGCTCCGTGAAAGTGCTTTTCCACAGTCTGTGCCTAGGGCTACTTGAAGAGGAAACAAACCATAGAGGCAAAACTGAGAAAACCTTTATTTTGTCAAGTTCCAAAGAGCTACTACAAACCATGTTGGATTTAGTGTTCCAAATTCATCTATCTATATATGAGAGAACAGAGTGAAACCTAAATATAAAAACTCCTACTGTAGACGAATGCTTCAACCTAGAAGAACAAAATTTGGTGAGCCAAGTGGGATTTGTGTACAGATCATTACCACCAAGTATCATCAAGATTGGGTGAAAAAATATTTGCTGGTATTTCGGAAACTCGTTATTTCTTAGAAGCTTGGCAACCCCACTAAATGAAAGTGCTTTTCCACATTCTGTGCCTAGGACTACTTAAAGAGGAAACAAACCATAGAGACAAAACTGAGAACTCCTTTATTTTGTCAAGTTTCAAAGAGCTACTACAAACCATGTTGGATTTAGAGTTCCAAATTCATCTATCTATATAGGAGAGAACAGAGGGAAACCTAAATATAAAAACTGCTACTGTAGACGAACGCTTCAACCTAGAAGAACAAAATTTGGTGAGCAAAGTGGGATTTGTGTACTGATCTTTACCACCAAGTATCATCAAGATTGGGTGAAAAAATATTTGCTTGTATTTCGGAAATTCGTAATATCTTAGAAGCTTGGCAACCCCTCTCAATGAAAGTGATTTCCACAGTCTGTGCCTAGGGCTAGTTGAAGAGGGAACAAGCCATAGAGACAAAACTGAGAACTCCTTTATTATGTCAAGTTTCAAAGAGCTACTATAAACCATGTTGGATTTAGAGTTCCAAATTCATCAATCTATATAGGAGAGAACAGAGGGTATTCTAAATATAAAAACTGCTATTGTAGACGAACGCTTCAACCTAGAAGAACAAAATTTGGTGAGCCTAGTGGGATTAGTGTACTGATCATTACCACCAAGTATCATCAAGTTTGTTTGAAAAAATATTTGCTGGTATTTCGGAAACTCGTTATTTCTTAGAAGCTTGGCAACCCCTCTCAATGAAAGTACTTTTCCACAGTGTTTTCCTAGGGCTACTTGAAGAGGAAACAATCCATAGGGACAAAACTGAGAACTCCTTTATTTTGTCAAGTTTCAAAGAGCTACTACAAACCATGATGGATTTAGAGTTCCAAATTCATCTATCTATACAGGAGAGAACAGAGGAAAACCTAAATATAAAAACTACTATTGTAGACGAACGTTTCAACCTAGAAGAACAAAATTTGGTGAGCCAAGTGGGATTTGTGTACTGATATTACCACCAAGTATCATCAAGATTGGGTGAAAAAATATTTGCTGGTGTTTCGGAAACTTGTAATTTCTTAGAAGCTTGGCAACCACTCTCAATGAAAGTGCTTTTCCACAGTCTGTGCCTAGGGCTACTTGAAGAGGAAAAAAACCATAGAGACAAAACTGAGAACTCCTTTATTTTGTCAAGTTTCAAAGAGCTAGTACTATCCATGTTGGATTTAGAGTTCCAAATTCATCTATCTATATAGGCGAGAACAGAGAGAAACCTAAATATAAAAATTGCTACTGTAAACGAACGCTTCAACCTAGAAGAACAAAATTTGGTGAGCCAAGTGGGATTTGTGTACTGATCATTACCACCTAGTATCATCAAGATTGGGTGAAAAAATATTTGCTGGTGTTTCGGAAACTTGTAATTTCTTAGAAATTGGCAACCACGTTAAGTGAATGTGCTTTTCCACAGTCTGTGCATAGGGCTACTTGAAGAGGAAACAAACCATAGAGACAAAACTGAGAAAATCTTTATTTTGTCAAGTTTCAAAGAGCTACTACAAACCATGTTGGATTTAGTGTTCCAAATTCATCTATCTCTATATGAGAGAACAGAGTGAAACCTAAATATAAAACCGGCTACAGTAGACAAACGCTTCATCCTAGAAGAACAAACTTTGGTGAGCCAAGTGGGATTTGTGTACTGATCAAAACCACCAAGTATCATCAAGATTGGGTGAAAAAATATTTGCTGGTATTTCGGAAACTCGTTATTTCTTAGAAGCTTGGCAACCCATCTCAATGAAAGTGCTTTCCACAGTCTGTGCCTACGGCTACTTGAAGAGGAAACAAAACATAGAGACAAAACTATGAACTGCTTTATTTTGTCAAGTTTCAAAGAGCTACTACAAACCATGTTGGATTTAGAGTTCCAAATTCATCTATCTATATAGGAGAGAACAGAGGGAAACCTAAATATAAAAACTGCTACTGTAGACGAACACTTCAACCTAGAAGAACAAAATTTGGTGAGCCAATTGGGATCTGTATACTGATCATTACCACCAAGTATCATCAAGATTGGGTGAAAAAATTTTTGCTAGTATTTCGGAAACTTGTTATTTCTTAGAAGCTTGGCAACCCCTCTCAATGGAAGTGCTTTCCACAGTCTGTGCCTAGGGCTATTTGAAGAGGAAACAAACCATAGAGAGAAATCTCAGAACTCCTTTATTTTGTCAAGTTTCAAAGAGCTACTACAAACCATGTTGGATTTAGGGTTCCAAATTCATCTATCTATATATGAACGAACAGAGTGAACCCTAAATATAAAAACTGCCACTGTAGAAGAACGCTTCAACCTAGAAGAACAAAATTTGGTGAGCCAAGTGGGATTTGTGTACTGATCATTACCACCAAGTATCATCAAGATTGGGTGAAAAAATATTGGCTGGTATTTCGTAAACTCGTTATTTCGTAGAAGCTTGGCAACCCCTCTCAATGAAAGTGCTTTCCACAGTCTGTGCCTAGGGCTACTTGAAGAGGAATCAAACCATAGAGACAAAACTGAGAACTCCTTTATTTTGTCAAGTTTCAAAGAGCTACTACAAACCATGTTGAATTTAGAGTTCCAAATTCATCTATCTATATAGGAGAGAACAGAGGGAAACCTAAATATAAAAACTGCTACTGTAGACGACAGCTTCAAACTCGAAGAACAAAATTTCGTGAGCCAAGTGGTATTTGTGTACTGATCATTACCACCAAGTATCATCAAGATTGGATGAAAAAATATTTGCTGGTATTTTGAAAACTCGTAATTTCTTAGAAGCTTGGCAACCCCTCTCAATGAAAGTGCTTTTCCACAGTCTGTGCCTAGGGCTACTTGAAGAAGAAACAAACCATAGAGACAAATCTGAGAACTCCTTTATTTTGTCAAGTTTCAAAGAGCTACTACAAACCATGTTGGATTTAGAGTTCCAAATTCATCTATCTATATAGGAGAGAAATGAGGGAAACCTAAATATAAGAACTGCTACTGTCGACGAACGCTTCAACCTAGAAGAAAAAAATTTTGTGAGCCAAGTGGGACTTGTGTACTGATCATTACCACCAAATATCATCAAGATTGGGTGAAAAAATATTTGCTGGTATTTCGGAAACTCGTTATATCTTAGAATTTTGGCAACCCCTCTAAATGATAGTGCTTTCCACAGTCTGTGCCTAGGGCTACTTGAAGAGGAAACAAACCATAGAGAAAAAACTGAGAACTCCTTTTTTTGTCAAGTTTAAAAGAGCTACTACAAACCATGTTGGATTTAGAGTTCCAAATTCATCTATCTATATAGGAGAGAACAGAGGGAAAACTAAATATAAAAACTGCTACTGTAGACGAAAGTTTCAAACTAGAAGAACAAAATTTGGTGAGCCAAGTGGGATTTCTGTACTGATCATTACCACCATGTATCATCAAGATTGGGTGAAAAAATATTTGGTGGTATTTCGGAAACTCGTTATTTCTTAGAAGCATGGCAACCCTCTCAATGAAAGTGCTTTTCCACAGTGTGTACCTAGGGCTACTTGAAGAGGAAACAAACCATAGAGACAAAACTGAGAAAATCTTTATTTTGTCAAGTTTCAAAGAGCTACTACAAACCATGTTGGATTTAGTGTTAAAAATTCATCTATCTCTATATGAGAGAACAGAGTGAAACCTAAATATAAAAACTGCTACAGTAGACAAACGCTTCAACCTAGAAGAACAAACTTTGGTGAGCCAAGTGGGATTTGTGTACTGATCAAAACCACCAAGTATCATCAAGATTGGGTGAAAAAATATTTGCTGGTATTTCGGAAACTCGTTATTTCTTAGAAGCTTGGCAACCCATCTCAATGAAAGTGCTTTCCACAGTCTGTGCCTACGGCTACTTGAAGAGGAAACAAAACATAGAGACAAAACTAAGAACTGCTTTATTTTGTCAAGTTTAAAAGAGCTACTACAAACCATGTTGGATTTAGAGTTCCAAATTCATCTATCTATATAGGAGAGAACAGAGTGAACCCTAAATATAAAAACTGCCACTGTAGAAGAACGCTTCAACCTAGAAGAACAAAATTTGGTGAGCCAAGTGGGATTTGTGTACTGATCATTACCACCAAGTATTATCAAGATTGGGTGAAAAAATATTGGCTGGTATTTCGTAAACTCGTTATTTCGTAGAAGCTTGGCAACCCCTCTCAATGAAAGTGCTTTCCACAGTCTGTGCCTAGGGCTACTTGAAGAGGAATCAAACCATAGAGACAAAACTGAGAACTCCTTTATTTTGTCAAGTTTCAAAGAGCTACTACAAACCATGTTGAACTTAGAGTTCCAAATTCATCTATCTATATAGGAAAGAACAGAGGGAAACCTAAATATAAAAACTGCTACTGTAGACGACAGCTTCAAACTCGAAGAACAAAATTTCGTGAGCCAAGTGGTATTTGTGTACTGATCATTACCACCAAGTATCATCAAGATTGGATGAAAAAATATTTGCTGGTATTTTGAAAACTCGTAATTTCTTAGAAGCTTGGCAACACCTCTCAATGAAAGTGCTTTTCCACAGTCTGTGCCTAGGGCTACTTGAAGAAGAAAAAACCATAGAGACAAATCTGAGAACTCCTTTATTTTGTCAAGTTTCAAAGAGCTACTACAAACCATGTTGGATTTAGAGTTCCAAATTCATCTATCTATATAGGAGAGAAATGAGGGAAACCTAAATATAAGAACTGCTACTGTCGACGAACGCTTCAACCTAGAAGAAAAAAATTTTGTGAGCCAAGTGGGACTTGTGTACTGATCATTACCACCAAATATCATCAAGATTGGGTGAAAAAATATTTGCTGGTATTTCGGAAACTCGTTATATCTTAGAAGTTTGGCAACCCCTCTAAATGATAGTGCTTTCCACAGTCTGTGCCTAGGGCTACTTGAAGAGGAAACAAACCATAGAGAAAAAACTGAGAACTCCTTTTTTTGTCAAGTTTAAAAGAGCTACTACAAACCATGTTGGATTTAGAGTTCCAAATTCATCTATCTATATAGGAGAGAACAGAGGGAAAACTAAATATAAAAACTGCTACTGTAGACGAAAGTTTCAAACTAGAAGAACAAAATTTGGTGAGCCAAGTGGGATTTCTGTACTGATCATTACCACCAAGTATCATCAAGATTGGGTGAAAAAATATTTGGTGGTATTTCGGAAACTCGTTATTTCTTAGAAGCATGGCAACCCTCTCAATGAAAGTGTTTTCCACAGTGTGTACCTAGGGCTACTTGAAGAGGAAACAAACCATAGAGACAAAACTGAGAAAATCTTTATTTTGTCAAGTTTCAAAGAGCTACTACAAACCATGTTGGATTTAGTGTTCCAAATTCATCTATCTCTATATGAGAGAACAGAGTGAAACCTAAATATAAAAACTGCTACAGTAGACAAACGCTTCAACCTAGAAGAACAAACTTTGGTGAGCCAAGTGGGATTTGTGTACTGATCAAAACCACCAAGTATCATCAAGATTGGGTGAAAAAATATTTGCTGGTATTTCGGAAACTCGTTATTTCTTAGAAGCTTGGCAACCCATCTCAATGAAAGTGCTTTCCACAGTCTGTGCCTACGGCTACTTGAAGAGGAAACAAAACATAGAGACAAAACTAAGAACTGCTTTATTTTGTCAAGTTTCAAAGAGCTACTACAAACCATGTTGGGTTTAGAGTTCCAAATTCATCTATCTATATAGGAGAGAACAGAGGGAAACCTAAATATAAAAACTGCTACTGTAGACGAACACTTCAACCTAGAAGAACAAAATTTGGTGAGCCAATTGGGATCTGTATACTGATCATTACCACCAAGTATCATCAAGATTGGGTGAAAAAATTTTTGCTAGTATTTCGGAAACTCGTTATTTCTTAGAAGCTTGGCAACCCCTCTCAATGGAAGTGCTTTCCACAGTCTGTGCCTAGGGCTACTTGAAGATGAAACAAACCATAGAGAGAAATCTCAGAACTCCTTTATTTTGTCAAGTTTCAAAGAGCTACTACAAACCATGTTGGATTTAGAGTTCCAAATTCATCTATCTATATATGAGAGAACAGAGTGAACCCTAAATATAAAAACTGCTACTGTAGAAGAACGCTTCAACCTAGAAGAACAAAATTTGGTGAGCCAAGTGGGATTTGTGTACTGATCATTACCACCAAGTATTATCAAGATTGGGTGAAAAAATATTGGCTGGTATTTCGTAAACTCGTTATTTCGTAGAAGCTTGGCAACTCCTCTCAATGAAAGTGCTTTCCACAGTCTGTGCCTAGGGCTACTTGAAGAGGAATCAAACCATAGAGACAAAACTGAGAACTCCTTTTTTTGTCAAGTTTAAAGAGCTACTACAAACCATGTTGTATTTAGAGTTCCAAGTTCATCTATCTATATAGGAGAGAACAGAGGGAAACCTAAATATAAAAACTGCTACTGTAGACGACAGCTTCAAACTCGAAGAACAAAATTTCGTGAGCCAAGTGGGATTTGTGTACTGATCATTACCACCAAGTATCATCAAGATTGGATGAAAAAATATTTGCTGGTATTTTGAAAACTCGTAATTTCTTAGAAGCTTGGCAACCCCTCTCAATGAAAGTGCTTTTCCACAGTCTGTGCCTAGGGCTACTTGAAGAAGAAACAAACCATAGAGACAAATCTGAGAACTCCTTTATTTTGTCAAGTTTCAAAGAGCTACTACAAACCATGTTGGATTTAGAGTTCCAATTTCATCTACCTATATAGGAGAGAACAGAGGGAAACCTAAATATAAGAACTGCTACTGTCGACGAACGCTTCAACCTAGAAGAAAAAAATTTTGTGAGCCAAGTGGGACTTGTGTACTGATCATTACCACCAAATATCATCAAGTTTGGGTGAAAAAATATTTGCTGGTATTTCGGAAACTCGTTATTTCTTAGAAGTTTGGCAACCCTCTAAATGAAAGTGCTTTCCACAGTCTGTGCTTAGGGCTACTTGAAGAGGAAACAAACCATAGAGACAAAACTGAGAACTCCTTTTTTTGTCAAGTTTAAAAGAGCTACTACAAACCATGTTGGATTTAGAGTTCCAAATTCATCTATCTATATAGGAGAGAACAGAGGGAAAACTAAATATAAAAACTGCTACTGTAGACGAAAGCTTTAACCTAGAAGAACAAAATTTGGTGAGCCAAGTGGGATTTGTGTACTGATCATTACCACCAAGTATCATCAAGATTGGGTGAAAAAATATTTGCTGGTATTTCCTAAACTCGTTAATTCTTAGAAGCTTGGCAACCCATCTCAATGAAAGTGCTTTTCCACAGTCTGTGCCTAGGGCTACTTGAAGAGGAAACAAACTATAGAGACAAATCTGAGAACTCCTTTATTTTGTCAAGTTTCAAAGAGCTACTACAAACCATGTTGGATTTAGAGTTGCAAATTCATCTATCTGTATAGGAGAGAACAGAGGGAAACCTAAATATAAAAACTGCTACTGTAGACGAACGCTTCAACCTAGAAGAACAAAATTTGGTGAGCCAATTGGGATCTGTATACTGATCATTACCACGAAGTATCATCAAGATTGGGTGAAAAAATATTTGCTGGTAATTCGGAAACTTGTAATCTTAGAAGCTTGGCAACCACTCTCAATGAAAGTGCTTTCCACAGTCTGTGCCTAGGACTACTTGCAGAGGAAACAAACCATAGAGAGAAAACTCAGAACTCCTTTATTTTGTCAAGTTTCAAAGAGCTACTACAAACCATGTTGGATTTAGAGTTCCAAATTCATCTATCTATATATGAGAGAACAGAGTGAACCCTAAATATAAAAACTTCTACTGTCGAAGAACGCTTCAACCTAGAAGAACAAAATTTGGTGAGCCAAGTGGGATTTGTGTACTGATCATTACCACCAAGTATTATCAAGATTGGGTTAAAAAATATTGGCTGATATTTCGGACACTCGTTATTTCGTAGAAGCTTGGCAACCCCTCTCAATGAAAGTGATTCCACAGTCTGTGCCTAGGGCTACTTGAAGAGGAAACAAACCATAGAGACAAAACTGAGAACTCCTTTATTTTGTCAAGTTTCAAAGAGCTACTACAAACCATGTTGAATTTAGAGTTCCAAATTCATCTATCTATGTAGGAGAGAACAGAGGGAAACCTAAATATAAAAACTGCTACTGTAGACGAAAGCTTCAAACTCGAAGAACAAAATTTCGTGAGCCAAGTGGGATTTCTGTACTGATCATTACCACCAAGTATCATCAAGATTGGGTGAAAAAATATTTGCTGGTATTTCGAAAACTCGTAATTTCTTAGAAGCTTGGCAACCCCTCTCAATGAAAGTGCTTTTCCACAGTCTGTGCCTAGGGCTACTTGAAGAGGAAACAAACCATAGAGACAAATCTGAGAACTCCTTTATTTTGTCAAGTTTCAAAGAGTTACTACAAACCATGTTGGATTTAGAGTTCCAAATTCATCTATCTATATAGGAGAGAACAGAGGGAAACCTAAATATAAGAAATGCTACTGTAGACGAATGCTTCAACCTAGAAGAAAAAAATTTTGTGAGCCAAGTGGGACTTGTGTACTGATCATTACCACCAAGTATCATCAAGATTGGGTGAGAAAATATTTGCTGGTATTTCAGAAACTCGTTATTTCTTAGAAGTTTGGCAACCCCTCTGAATGAAAGTGCTTTCCACAGTCTGTGCCTAGGGCTACTGGAAGAGGAAACAAACCATAGAGACAAAACTGAGAACTCCTTTATTTTGTCAAGTTTCAAAGAGCTACTACAAACCATGTTGGATTTAGAGTTCCAAATTCATCTATCTATATAGGAGAGAACAGAGGGAAACCTAAATATAAAAACTGCTACTGTAGACGAACGCTTCAACCTAGAAGAACAAAATTTGGTGAGCCAATTGGGATCTGTATACTGATCATTACCACCAAGTATCATCAAGATTGGGTGAAAAAATATTTGCTGGTATTTCGGAAACTTGAAATCTTAGAAGCCTTTCAACCACTCTCAATGAAAGTGCTTTCCACAGTCTGTGCCTAGGACTACTTGAAGAGGAAACAAACCATAGAGAGAAAACTCAGAACTCCTTTATTTTGTCAAGTTTCAAAGAGCTACTACAAACCATGTTGGATTTAGAGTTCCAAATTCATCTATCTATATATGAGAGAACAGAGTGAACCCTAAATATAAAAACTGCTACTGTCGAAGAACGCTTCAACGTAGAAGAACAAAATTTGGTGAGCCAAGTGGGATTTGTGTACTGATCATTACCACCAAGTATTATCAAGATTGGGTGAAAAAATATTGGCTGATATTTCGGAAACTCGGTATTTCGTAGAAGCTTGGCAACCCCTCTCAATGAAAGTGCTTTCCACAGTCTGTGCCTAGGGCTACTTGAAGAGGAAACAAACCATAGAGACAAAACTGAGAACTCCTTTTTTTGTCAAGTTTAAAAGAGCTACTACAAACCATGTTGAATTTAGAGTTCCAAATTCATCTATCTATATAGGAGAGAACAGAGGGAAACCTAAATATAAAAACTGCTACTGTAGACGACAGCTTCAAACTCGAAGAACAAAATTTCGTGAGCCAAGTGGGATATGTGTACTGATCATTACCACCAAGTATCATCAAGATTGGATGAAAAAATATTTGCTGGTATTTTGAAAACTCGTAATTTCTTAGAAGCTTGGCAACCCCTCTCAATGAAAGTCCTTTTCCACAGTCTGTGCCTTGGGCTACATGAAGAAGAAACAAACCATAGAGACAAATCTGAGAACACCTTTATTTTGTCAAGTTTCAAAGAGCTACTACAAACCATGTTGTATTTAGAGTTCCAAATTCATCTATCTATATAGGAGAGAACAGAGGGAAACCTAAATATAAGAACTGCTACTGTCGACGAACGCTTCAACCTAGAAGAAAAAAATTTTGTGAGCCAAGTGGGACTTGTGTACTGATCATTACCACCAAATATCATCAAGATTGGGTGAAAAAATATTTGCTGGTATTTCGGAAACTCGTTATTTCTTAGAAGTTTGGCAACCCCTCTAAATGAAAGTGCTTTCCACAGTCTGGGCCTAGGGCTACTTGAAGATTAAACAAACCATAGAGACAAAACTGAGAACTCCTTTTTTTGTCAAGTTTAAAAGAGCTACTACAAACCATGTTGGATTTAGAGTTCCAAAATCATATATCTATATAGGAGAGAACAGAGGGAAAACTAAATATAAAAACTGCTACTGTAGACGAAAGCTTTAACCTAGAAGAACAAAATGGTGAGCCAAGTGGGATTTGTGTACTGATCATTACCACCAAGTATCATCAAGATTGGGTGAAAAAATATTTGCTGGTATTTCCTAAACTCGTTAATTCTTAGAAGCTTGGCAACCCATCTCAATGAAAGTGCTTTTCCACAGTCTGTGCCTAGGGCTACTTGAAGAGGAAACAAACCATAGAGACAAAACTGAGAACTCCTTTATTTTGTCAAGTTTCAAAGAGCTACTACAAACCATGTTGGATTTAGAGTTGCAAATTCATCTATCTGTATAGGAGAGAACAGAGGGAAACCTAAATATAAAAACTGCTACTGTAGACGAACGCTTCAACCTAGAAGAACAAAATTTGGTGAGCCAATTGGGATCTGTATACTGATCATTACCACCAAGTATCATCAAGATTGGGTGAAAAAATATTTGCTGGTATTTCGGAAACTTGAAATCTTAGAAGCCTGGCAACCACTCTCAATGAAAGTGCTTTCCACAGTCTGTGCCTAGGACTACTTGAAGAGGAAACAAACCATAGAGAGAAAACTCAGAACTCCTTTATTTTGTCAAGTTTCAAAGAGCTACTACAAACCATGTTGGATTTAGAGTTCCAAATTCATCTATCTATATAGGAGAGAAATGAGGGAAACCTAAATATAAGAACTGCTACTGTCGACGAACGCTTCAACCTAGAAGAACAAAATTTGGTGAGCCAAGTGGGATTTGTGTACTGATCATTACCACCAAGTATTATCAAGATTGGGTTAAAAAATATTGGCTGATATTTCGGAAACTCGTTATTTCGTAGAAGCTTGGCAACCCCTCTCAATGAAAGTGCTTTCCACAGTCTGTGCCTAGGGCTACTTGAAGAGGAAACAAACCATAGAGACAAAACTGAGAACTCCTTTTTTTTGTCAAGTTTAAAAGAGCTACTACAAACCATGTTGAATTTAGAGTTCCAAATTCATCTATCTATATAGGAGAGAACAGAGGGAAACCTAAATATAAAAACTGCTACTGTAGACGACAGCTTCAAACTCGAAGAACAAAATTTCGTGAGCCAAGTGGGATTTGTGTACTGATCATTACCACCAAGTATCATCAAGATTGGATGAAAAAATATTTGCTGGTATTTTGAAAACTCGTAATTTCTTAGAAGCTTGGCAACCCCTCTCAATGAAAGTGCTTTTCCACAGTCTGTGCCTAGGGCTACTTGAAGAAGAAACAAACCATAGAGACAAATCTGAGAACTCCTTTATTTTGTCAAGTTTCAAAGAGCTACTACAAACCATGTTGTATTTAGAGTTCCAAATTCATCTATCTATATAGGAGAGAATAGAGGGAAACCTAAATATAAGAACTGCTACTGTCGACGAACGCTTCAACCTAGAAGAAAAAAATTTTGTGAGCCAAGTGGGACTTGTGTACTGATCATTACCACCAAGTATCATCAAGATTGGGTGAAAAAATATTTGCTGGTATTTCGGAAACTCGTTATTTCTTAGAAGTTTGGCAACCCCTCTAAATGAAAGTGCTTTCCACAGTCTGTGCCTAGGGCTACTTGAAGAGGAAACAAACCATAGAGACAAAACTGAGAACTCCTTTTTTTTGTCAAGTTTCAAAGAGCTACTACAAACCATGTTGGATTTAGAGTTCCAAATTCATCTATCTATATAGGAGAGAACAGAGGGAAACCTAAATATAAAAACTGCTACTGTAGACGAACGCTTCAACTTAGAAGAACAAAATTTGGTGAGCCAATTGGGATCTGTATACTGATCATTTCCACCAAGTATCATCAAGATTGCGTGAAAAAATATTTGCTGGTATTTCGGAAACTTGAAATCTTAGAAGCCTGGCAACCACTCTCAATGAAAGTGCTTTCCACAGTCTGTGCCTAGGACTACTTGAAGAGGAAACAAACCATAGAGAGAAAACTCAGAACTCCTTTATTTTGTCAAGTTTCAAAGAGCTACTACAAACCATGTTGGATTTAGAGTTCCAAATTCATCTATCTAAATATGAGAGAACAGAGTGAACCCTAAATATAAAAACTGCTACTGTCGAAGAACGCTTCAACCTAGAAGAACAAAATTTGGTGAGCCAAGTGGGATTTGTGTACTGATCATTACCACCAAGTATTATCAAGATTGGGTGAAAAAATATTGGCTGATATTTCGGAAACTCGTTATTTCGTAGAAGCTTGGCAACCCCTCTCAATGAAAGTGCTTTTCACAGTCTGTGCCTAGGGCTACTTGAAGAGGAAACAAACCATAGAGACAACACTGAGAACTCCTTTATTTTCTCAAGTTTCAAAGAGCTACTACAAACCATGTTGAATTTAGAGTTCCAAATTCATCTACCTATATAGGAGAGAACAGAGGGAAACCTAAATATAAAAACTGCTACTGTAGAGGAAAGCTTCAAACTCGAAGAACAAAATTTCCTGAGCCAAGTGGGATTTGTGTACTGATCATTACCACCAAGTATCATCAAGATTGGGTGAAAAAATATTTGCTGGTATTTCGAAAACTCGTAATTTCTTAGAAGCTTGGCAACCACTCTCAATGAAAGTGCTTTTCCACAGTCTGTGCCTAGGGCTACTTGAAGAGGAAACAAACCATAGAGACAAATCTGAGAACTCCTTTATTTTGTCAAGTTTCAAAGAGCTACTACAAACCATGTTGGATTTAGAGTTCCAAATTCATCTATCTATATAGGAGAGAACAGAGGGAAACCTCAATATAAGAACTGCTACTGTCGACGAACGCTTCAACCTAGAAGAAAAAAATTTTGTGAGCCAAGTGGGACTTGTGCACTGATCATTACCACCAAGTATCATCAAGATTGGGTGAAAAAATATTTGCTGGTATTTCAGAAAATCGTTATTTCTTAGAAGTTTGGCAACCCCTCTAAATGAAAGTGCTTTCCACAGTCTGTGCCTAGGGCTACTTGAAGAGGAAACAAACCATAGAGACAAAACTGAGAACTCCTTTTTTTGTCAAGTTTAAAAGAGCTACTACAAACCATGTTGAATTTAGAGTTCCAAATTCATCTATCTATATAGGAGAGAACTGAGGGAAAACTAAATATAAAAACTGCTACTGTAGACGAAAGCTTTTACCTAGAAGAACAAAATTTGTTGAGCCAAGTGGGATTTGTGTACTGATCATTACCACCATGTATCATCAAGATTGGGTGAAAAAATATTTGCTGGTATTTCCTAAACTCGTTAATTCTTAGAAGCTTGGCAACCCATCTCAATGAAAGTGCTTTTCCACAGTCTGTGCCTAGGGCTACTTGAAGAGGAAACAAACCATAGAGACAAAACTGAGAACTCCTTTATTTTGTCAAGTTTCAAAAAGCTACTACAAACCATGTTGGATTTAGAGTTCCAAATTCATCTATCTATATAGGAGAGAACAGAGGGAAACCTAAATATAAAAACTGCTACTGTAGACGAACGCTTCAACCTAGAAG
>NW_027516252.1:0-62638 GCF_048772815.1 Callospermophilus lateralis
AGGAGAGAACAGAGAGAAACCTAAATATAAAAACTGCTACTGTAGACGAACGCTTCAACCTAGAAGAACAAAATTTGGTGAGCCAAGTGGGATTTGTGTACTGATCATTACCACCAAGTATCAACAAGATTGTGTGAAAAAATATTTGCTGGTATTTCGGAATCTCGTTATTTCTTAGAAGCTTGGCAACCCATCTCAATGAAAGTGCTTTCCACAGTCTGTGCCTAGGGCTACTTGAAGAGGAAACAAACCATAGAGACAAAACTGAGAACTCCTTTATTTTGTCAAGTTTCAAAGAGCTACTACAAACCATGTTGGATTTAGAGTTCCAAATTCATCTTTCTATATAGGAGAGAACAGAGGGAAACCTAAATATAAAAACTGCTACTGTAGACGAACGCTTCAACCTAGAAGAACAAAATTTGGTGAGCCAAGTGGGATTTGTGTACTGATCATTACCACCAAGTATCATCAAGATTGGGTGAAAAAATATTTGCTGGTATTTCGGAAACTCGTGATTTCTTAGAAGCTTAAGAACCCCTCTCAATGAAAGTGCTTTTCCACAGTCTGTGCCTAGGGCTACTTGAAGAGGAAACAAACCATAGCGACAAAACTGAGAACTCCTTTATTTTGTCAAGTTTCAAAGAGCTACTACAAACCATGTTGGATTTAGAGTTCCAAATTCATCTTTCTATATAGGAGAGAACAGAGGGAAACCTAAATATAAAAACTGCTACTGTAGACGAACGCTTCAACCTAGAAGAACAAAATTTGGTGAGCCAAGTGGGATTTGTGTACTGATCATTACCACCAAGTATCATCAAGATTGGGTGAAAAAATATTTGCTGGTATTTCAGAAACTCGTTATTTCGTAGAAGCTCGGCACCCCTCTCAATGAAAGTGCTTTCCACAGTCTGTGCCTAGGGCTACTTGGAGAGGAAACAAACCATAGAGACAAAACTGAGAACTCCTTTATTTTGTCAAGTTTCAAAGAGCTACTACAAACCATGTTGGATTTAGAGTTCCAAATTCATCTATCTGTATAGGAGAGAACAGAGGGAAACCTAAATATAAAAACTGCTACTGTACACGAACGCGTCAACCTAGAAGAACTAAATTTGGTGAGCCAAGTGAGATTTGTGTACTGATCATTACCACCAAGTATCATCAAGATTGGGTCAAAAAATATTTGCTGGTATTTCGGAAACTCGTTATTTCTTAGAAGCTTGGCAACCCCTCTCAATGAAAGTGCTTTTCCACAGTCTGTGCCTAGGACTACTTGAAGAGGAAACAAACCATAGAGACAAATCTGAGAACTCCTTTATTTTGTCAAGTTTCAAAGAGCTACTACAAACCATGTTGGATTTAGAGTTCCAAATTCATCTATCTATATAGGAGAGAACAGAGAGAAACCTAAATATAAAAACTGTACTGTAGACGAACGCTTCAACCTAGAAGAACAAAATTTGGTGAGCCAAGTGGGATTTGTGTACTGATCATTACCACCAAGTATCATCAAGATTGGGTGAAAAAATATTAGCTGGTATTTCGGAAACTTGTTATTTCTTAGAAGCTTGGCAACCCATCTCAATGAAAGTGCCTTCCACAGTCTGTGCCTAGGGCTACTGAAATGGAAACAAACCATAGAGACAAAACTGAGAACTCCTTTATTTTGTCAAGTTTCAAAGAGCTACTACAAACCATGTTGTATTTAGAGTTCCAAATTCATCTATCTATATGGGAGAGAACAGAGGGAACCCTAAATATAAAAACTGCTACTGTAGACGAACGCTTCAACCTAAAAGAACAAAATATGGTGAACCAAGTGGTATTTGTGTACTGATCATTACCACCAAGTATTATCAAGATTGGGTGAAAAAATATTTGCTGGTATTTCGGAAACTCGTTATTTCGTAGAAGCTTGGCAACCCCTCTCAATGAAAGTGCTTTTCCACAGTCTGTGCCTTGGGCTACATGAAGAGGAAACAAATCATAGAGACAAAACTGAGAACTCCTTTATTTTTTCAAGTTTCAAGGAGCTACTACAAAGCATGTTGGATTTAGATTTCCAAATTCATCTACCTATATAGGAGAGAACAGAGGGAAACCTTAATATAAAATCTGCTACTGTAGACGAACGCTTCAACTTAGAAGAACAAAATTTGGTAAGCCAAGTGGGATTTGTGTACTGATCATTACCACCAAGTATCATCAAGATTGGGTGAAAAAATATTTGCTGGTATTTCGGAAACGCGTTATTTCTTAGAAGCTTGGCAACCCCTCTCAATGAAAGTGCTTTTCCCCAGTTTGTGCCTAGGGCTACTTGAAGAGGAAACAAACCATAGAGACAAATCTGAGAACTCCTTTATTTTGTCAAGTTTCAAAGAGCTACTACAAACCATGTTGGATTTAGAGTTCCAAATTCATCTATCTATATGGGAGAGAACAGAGGGAAACCTAAATATAAAAACTGCTACTGTAGACGAACGCTTCAACCTAAAAGAACAAAATTTGGTGAGCCAAGTGGGATTTGTGTACTGATCATTACCACAAACTATTATCAACATTGGGTGAAAAAATATTTGCTGGTATTCGGAAACTAGTAATTTCTTAGAAGCTTGGCAACCCATCTCAATGAAAGTGCTTTTCCACAGTCTGTGCCTAGGGCTACTTGAAGAGGAAACAAACCATAGCTACAAAACTGAGAACTCCTTTATTTTGTCAAGTTTCAAAGAGCTACTACAAACTTGTTGGATTTAGAG
The DNA here is from genome assembly GCF_048772815.1 of Callospermophilus lateralis. NCBI lineage: Eukaryota > Metazoa > Chordata > Mammalia > Rodentia > Sciuridae > Callospermophilus > Callospermophilus lateralis. Next base: position 2,763 of record NW_027516252.1, read on the forward strand.
TTCCAAATTTATCTTTCTATATAAAAGAGAACAGAGGGAAACCTAAATATAAAAACTGCTACTGTAGACGAACACTTCAACCTAGAAGAACAAAATTTGGTGAGCCAAGTGGGATTTGTGTACTGATCATTACCACCAAGTATCATCAAGATTGGGTGAAAAAATATTTGCTGGTATTTCGGAAACTCGTGATTTCTTAGAAGCTTGGGAACCACTCTCAATTAAAGTGCTTTTCCACAGTCTGTGCCTAGGGCTACTTGAAGAGGAAACAAACCATAGCGACAAAACTGAGAATTTTTATTTTGTCAAGTTTCAAAGAGCTACTACAAACCATGTTGGATTTAGAGTTCCAAATTCATCTTTCTATATAGGAGAGAACAGAGGGAAACCTAAATATAAAAACTGCTACTGTAGACGAACGCTTCAACCTAGAAGAACAAAATTTGGTGAGCCAAGTGGGATTTGTGTACTGATCACTACCACCAAGTATCATCAAGATTGGGTGAAGAAATATTTGCTGGTATTTTGGAAACTCGTTATTTCTTAGAAGCTAGGCAACCAATCTCAATGAAAGTGCTTTCCACAGTCTGTGCCTAGGGCTACTTGAATAGGAAACAAACCATAGAGACAAAACTGAGAACTCCTTTATTTTGTCAAGTTTCAAAGAGCTACTACAAACCATGTTGGATTTAGAGTTCCAAATTCATCTATCTATATAGGAGAGAACAGAGGGAAACCTAAATATTAAAACTGCTACTGTACACGAATGCTTCATCCTAGATTAACAAAAATTGGTTATCAAGTGGGATTTGTGTGCTGATCATTACCACCAAGTATCATCAAGATTGGGTGAAAAAATATTTGCTAGTATTTCGGAAACTCGTTATTTCGTAGAAGCTTGGCAACCCCTCTCAATGAAAGTGCTTTCCACAGTCTGTGCCTAGGGTTACTTGGAGAGGAAACAAACCATAGAGACAAAACTGAGAACTCCTTTATTTTGTCAAGTTTTCAAAGAGCTACTACAAACCATGTTGGATTTAGAGTTCCAAATTCATCTATCTGTATAGTAGAGAACAGAGGGAAATCTAAATATAAAAACTGCTACTGTACACGAACGCTTCAACCTAGAAGAACTAAATTTGGTGAGCCAAGTGGGATTTGTGTACTGATCATTAGCAACAAGTATCATCAAGATTGGGTGAAAAAATATTTGCTGGTATTTCGGAAACTCGTGATTTCTTAGAAGCTTGGGAACCCCTCTCAATGAAAGTGCTTTTTTACAGTCTGTGCCTTAGGCTACATGAAGAGGAAACAAACCATAGAGACAAAACTGAGAACTCCTTTATTTTGTCAAGTTTCAAAGAGCTACTACAAACCATGTTGGATTTAGAGTTCCAAATTCATCTATCTGTATAGGAGAGAACAGAGGGAAACCTAAATATAAAAACTGCTACTGTACACGAATGCTTCAACCTAGAAGAACAAAATTTGGTGAGCCAAGTGGGATTTGTGTACTGATCATTAGCAACAAGTATCATCAAGATTGGGTGAAAAAATATTTGGTGGTATTTCGGAAACTCGTTATTTCTTAGTAGCTTGGCAACCCCTCTCAATGAAAGTGCTTTTCCACAGTCTGTGCCTAGGGCTACTTGAAGAGGAAACAAACCATAGAGACAAATCTGAGAACTCCTTTATTTTGTCAAGTTTCAAAGAGCTACTACAAACCATGTTGGATTTAGAGTTCCAAATTCATCTATCTATATAGGAGAGAACAGAGAGAATCCTAAATATAAAAACTGCTACTGTAGACGAACGCTTCAACCTAGAAGAACAAAATTTGGTGAGCCAAGTGGGATTTTTGTACTGATCGTTACCACCAAGTATCAACAAGATTGTGTGAAAAAATATTTGCTGGTATTTCGGAATCTCGTTATTTCTTAGAAGCTTGGCAACCCATCTCAATGAAAGTGCTTTCCACAGTCTATGCCTAGGGCTACTTGAAGAGGAAACAAACCATAGAGACAAAACTGAGAACTCCTTTATTTTGTCAAGTTTCAAAGAGCTACTACAAACCATGTTGGATTTAGAGTTCCTAATTCATCTTTCTATATAGGAGAGAACAGAGGGAAACCTAAATATAAAACTGCTACTGTAGACGAACGCTTCAACCTAGAAGAACAAAATTTGGTGAGCCAAGTGGGATTTGTGTACTGATCATTACCACCAAGTATCATCAAGATTGGGTGAAAAAATATTTGCTGGTATTTCGGAAACTCGTGATTTCTTAGAAGCTTAAGAACCCCTCTCAATGAAAGTGCTTTTCCACAGTCCTGTGCCTAGGGCTACTTGAAGAGGAAACAAACCATAGCGACAAAACTGAGAACTCCTTTATTTTGTCAAGTTTCAAAGAGCTACTACAAACCATGTTGGATTTAGAGTTCCAAATTCATCTTTCTATATAGGAGAGAACAGAGGGAAACCTAAATATAAAAACTGCTACTGTAGACGAACGCTTCAACCTAGAAGAACAAAATTTGGTGAGCCAAGTGGGATTTGTGTACTGATCATTACCACCAAGTATCATCAAGATTGGGTGAAAAAATATTTGCTGGTATTTCAGAAACTCGTTATTTCGTAGAAGCTCGGCAACCCCTCTCAATGAAAGTGCTTTCCACAGTCTGTGCCTAGGGCTACTTGGAGAGGAAACAAACCATAGAGACAAAACTGAGAACTCCTTTATTTTGTCAAGTTTCAAAGAGCTACTACAAACCATGTTGGATTTAGAGTTCCAAATTCATCTATCTGTATAGGAGAGAACAGAGGGAAACCTAAATATAAAAACTGCTACTGTACACGAACGCGTCAACCTAGAAGAACTAAATTTGGTGAGCCAAGTGAGATTTGTGTACTGATCATTACCACCAAGTATCATCAAGATTGGGTCAAAAAATATTTGCTGGTATTTCGGAAACTCGTTATTTCTTAGAAGCTTGGCAACCCCTCTCAATGAAAGTGCTTTTCCACAGTCTGTGCCTAGGACTACTTGAAGAGGAAACAAACCATAGAGACAAATCTGAGAACTCCTTTATTTTGTCAAGTTTCAAAGAGCTACTACAAACCATGTTGGATTTAGAGTTCCAAATTCATCTATCTATATAGGAGAGAACAGAGAGAAACCTAAATATAAAAACTGTACTGTAGACGAACGCTTCAACCTAGAAGAACAAAATTTGGTGAGCCAAGTGGGATTTGTGTACTGATCATTACCACCAAGTATCATCAAGATTGGGTGAAAAAATATTAGCTGGTATTTCGGAAACTTGTTATTTCTTAGAAGCTTGGCAACCCATCTCAATGAAAGTGCTTTTCCACAGTCTGTGCCTAGGGCTACTTGAAGAGGAAACAAAACCATAGCTACAAAACTGAGAACTCCTTTATTTTGTCAAGTTTCAAAGAGCTACTACAAACTTGTTGGATTTAGAGTTCCAAATTTATCTTTCTATATAAAAGAGAACAGAGGGAAACCTAAATATAAAAAACTGCTACTGTAGACGAACACTTCAACCTAGAAGAACAAAATTTGGTGAGCCAAGTGGGATTTGTGTACTGATCATTACCACCAAGTATCATCAAGATTGGGTGAAAAATATTTGCTGGTATTTCGGAAACTCGTGATTTCTTAGAAGCTTGGGAACCACTCTCAATTAAAGTGCTTTTCCACAGTCTGTGCCTAGGGCTACTTGAAGAGGAAACAAACCATAGCGACAAAACTGAGAATTTTTTATTTTGTCAAGTTTCAAAGAGCTACTACAACCATGTTGGATTTAGAGTTCCAAATTCATCTTTCTATATAGGAGAGAACAGAGGGAAACCTAAATATAAAAACTGCTACTGTAGACGAACGCTTCAACCTAGAAGAACAAAATTTGGTGAGCCAAGTGGGATTTGTGTACTGATCACTACCACCAAGTATCATCAAGATTGGGTGAAGAAATATTTGCTGGTATTTTGGAAACTCGTTATTTCTTAGAAGCTAGGCAACCAATCTCAATGAAAGTGCTTTCCACAGTCTGTGCCTAGGGCTACTTGAATAGGAAACAAACCATAGAGACAAAACTGAGAACTCCTTTATTTTGTCAAGTTTCAAAGAGCTACTACAAACCATGTTGGATTTAGAGTTCCAAATTCATCTATCTATATAGGAGAGAACAGAGGGAAACCTAAATATTAAAACTGCTACTGTACACGAATGCTTCATCCTAGATTAACAAAAATTGGTTATCAAGTGGGATTTGTGTGCTGATCATTACCACCAAGTATCATCAAGATTGGGTGAAAAAATATTTGCTAGTATTTCGGAAACTCGTTATTTCGTAGAAGCTTGGCAACCCCTCTCAATGAAAGTGCTTTCCACAGTCTGTGCCTAGGGTTACTTGGAGAGGAAACAAACCATAGAGACAAAACTGAGAACTCCTTTATTTTGTCAAGTTTCAAAGAGCTACTACAAACCATGTTGGATTTAGAGTTCCAAATTCATCTATCTGTATAGTAGAGAACAGAGGGAAATCTAAATATAAAAACTGCTACTGTACACGAACGCTTCAACCTAGAAGAACTAAATTTGGTGAGCCAAGTGGGATTTGTGTACTGATCATTAGCAACAAGTATCATCAAGATTGGGTGAAAAAATATTTGCTGGTATTTCGGAAACTCGTGATTTCTTAGAAGCTTGGGAACCCCTCTCAATGAAAGTGCTTTTTTACAGTCTGTGCCTTAGGCTACATGAAGAGGAAACAAACCATAGAGACAAAACTGAGAACTCCTTTATTTTGTCAAGTTTCAAAGAGCTACTACAAACCATGTTGGATTTAGAGTTCCAAATTCATCTATCTGTATAGGAGAGAACAGAGGGAAACCTAAATATAAAAACTGCTACTGTACACGAATGCTTCAACCTAGAAGAACAAAATTTGGTGAGCCAAGTGGGATTTGTGTACTGATCATTAGCAACAAGTATCATCAAGATTGGGTGAAAAAATATTTGGTGGTATTTCGGAAACTCGTTATTTCTTAGTAGCTTGGCAACCCCTCTCAATGAAAGTGCTTTTCCACAGTCTGTGCCTAGGGCTACTTGAAGAGGAAACAAACCATAGAGACAAATCTGAGAACTCCTTTATTTTGTCAAGTTTCAAAGAGCTACTACAAACCATGTTGGATTTAGAGTTCCAAATTCATCTATCTATATAGGAGAGAACAGAGAGAATCCTAAATATAAAAACTGCTACTGTAGACGAACGCTTCAACCTAGAAGAACAAAATTTGGTGAGCCAAGTGGGATTTTTGTACTGATCGTTACCACCAAGTATCAACAAGATTGTGTGAAAAAATATTTGCTGGTATTTCGGAATCTCGTTATTTCTTAGAAGCTTGGCAACCCATCTCAATGAAAGTGCTTTCCACAGTCTATGCCTAGGGCTACTTGAAGAGGAAACAAACCATAGAGACAAAACTGAGAACTCCTTTATTTTGTCAAGTTTCAAAGAGCTACTACAAACCATGTTGGATTTAGAGTTCCAAATTCATCTTTCTATATAGGAGAGAACAGAGGGAAACCTAAATATAAAAACTGCTACTGTAGACGAACGCTTCAACCTAGAAGAACAAAATTTGGTGAGCCAAGTGGGATTTGTGTACTGATCATTACCACCAAGTATCATCAAGATTGGGTGAAAAAAATATTTGCTGGTATTTCGGAAACTCGGATTTCTTAGAAGCTTAAGAACCCCTCTCAATGAAAGTGCTTTTCCACAGTCTGTGCCTAGGGCTACTTGAAGAGGAAACAAACCATAGCGACAAAACTGAGAACTCCTTTATTTTGTCAAGTTTCAAAGAGCTACTACAAACCATGTTGGATTTAGAGTTCCAAATTCATCTTTCTATATAGGAGAGAACAGAGGGAAACCTAAATATAAAAACTGCTACTGTAGACGAACGCTTCAACCTAGAAGAACAAAATTTGGTGAGCCAAGTGGGATTTGTGTACTGATCATTACCACCAAGTATCATCAAGATTGGGTGAAAAAATATTTGCTGGTATTTCAGAAACTCGTTATTTCGTAGAAGCTCGGCAACCCCTCTCAATGAAAGTGCTTTCCACAGTCTGTGCCTAGGGCTACTTGGAGAGGAAACAAACCATAGAGACAAAACTGAGAACTCCTTTATTTTGTCAAGTTTCAAAGAGCTACTACAAACCATGTTGGATTTAGAGTTCCAAATTCATCTATCTGTATAGGAGAGAACAGAGGGAAACCTAAATATAAAAACTGCTACTGTACACGAACGCGTCAACCTAGAAGAACTAAATTTGGTGAGCCAAGTGAGATTTGTGTACTGATCATTACCACCAAGTATCATCAAGATTGGGTCAAAAAATATTTGCTGGTATTTCGGAAACTCGTTATTTCTTAGAAGCTTGGCAACCCCTCTCAATGAAAGTGCTTTTCCACAGTCTGTGCCTAGGACTACTTGAAGAGGAAACAAACCATAGAGACAAATCTGAGAACTCCTTTATTTTGTCAAGTTTCAAAGAGCTACTACAAACCATGTTGGATTTAGAGTTCCAAATTCATCTATCTATATAGGAGAGAACAGAGAGAAACCTAAATATAAAAACTGTACTGTAGACGAACGCTTCAACCTAGAAGAACAAAATTTGGTGAGCCAAGTGGGATTTGTGTACTGATCATTACCACCAAGTATCATCAAGATTGGGTGAAAAAATATTAGCTGGTATTTCGGAAACTTGTTATTTCTTAGAAGCTTGGCAACCCATCTCAATGAAAGTGCCTTCCACAGTCTGTGCCTAGGGCTACTTGAAATGGAAACAAACCATAGAGACAAAACTGAGAACTCCTTTATTTTGTCAAGTTTCAAAGAGCTACTACAAACCATGTTGTATTTAGAGTTCCAAATTCATCTATCTATATGGGAGAGAACAGAGGGAACCCTAAATATAAAAACTGCTACTGTAGACGAACGCTTCAACCTAAAAGAACAAAATATGGTGAACCAAGTGGTATTTGTGTACTGATCATTACCACCAAGTATTATCAAGATTGGGTGAAAAAATATTTGCTGGTATTTCGGAAACTCGTTATTTCGTAGAAGCTTGGCAACCCCTCTCAATGAAAGTGCTTTTCCACAGTCTGTGCCTTGGGCTACATGAAGAGGAAACAAATCATAGAGACAAAACTGAGAACTCCTTTATTTTTTCAAGTTTCAAGGAGCTACTACAAAGCATGTTGGATTTAGATTTCCAAATTCATCTACCTATATAGGAGAGAACAGAGGGAAACCTTAATATAAAATCTGCTACTGTAGACGAACGCTTCAACTTAGAAGAACAAAATTTGGTAAGCCAAGTGGGATTTGTGTACTGATCATTACCACCAAGTATCATCAAGATTGGGTGAAAAAATATTTGCTGGTATTTCGGAAACGCGTTATTTCTTAGAAGCTTGGCAACCCCTCTCAATGAAAGTGCTTTTCCCCAGTTTGTGCCTAGGGCTACTTGAAGAGGAAACAAACCATAGAGACAAATCTGAGAACTCCTTTATTTTGTCAAGTTTCAAAGAGCTACTACAAACCATGTTGGATTTAGAGTTCCAAATTCATCTATCTATATGGGAGAGAACAGAGGGAAACCTAATATAAAAACTGCTACTGTAGACGAACGCTTCAACCTAAAAGAACAAAATTTGGTGAGCCAAGTGGGATTTGTGTACTGATCATTACCACAAACTATTATCAACATTGGGTGAAAAAATATTTGCTGGTATTCGGAAACTAGTAATTTCTTAGAAGCTTGGCAACCCATCTCAATGAAAGTGCTTTTCCACAGTCTGTGCCTAGGGCTACTTGAAGAGGAAACAAACCATAGCTACAAAACTGAGAACTCCTTTATTTTGTCAAGTTTCAAAGAGCTACTACAAACTTGTTGGATTTAGAGTTCCAAATTTATCTTTCTATATAAAAGAGAACAGAGGGAAACCTAAATATAAAAACTGCTACTGTAGACGAACACTTCAACCTAGAAGAACAAAATTTGGTGAGCCAAGTGGGATTTGTGTACTGATCATTACCACCAAGTATCATCAAGATTGGGTGAAAAAATATTTGCTGGTATTTCGGAAACTCGTGATTTCTTAGAAGCTTGGGAACCACTCTCAATTAAAGTGCTTTTCCACAGTCTGTGCCTAGGGCTACTTGAAGAGGAAACAAACCATAGCGACAAAACTGAGAATTTTTATTTTGTCAAGTTTCAAAGAGCTACTACAAACCATGTTGGATTTAGAGTTCCAAATTAATCTTTCTATATAGGAGAGAACAGAGGGAAACCTAAATATAAAAACTGCTACTGTACACGAAAGCTTCAACCTATAAGAACTAAATTTGGTGAGCCAAGTGGGATTTGTGTACTGATCATTCCCACCAAGTATCATCAAGATTGGATGAAAAAATATTTGCTGGTATTTCGGAAACTCGTGATTTCTTAGAAGCTTGGCAACCCCTCTCAATGAAAGTGCTTTTCCACTGTCTGTGCCTAGGGCTACTTGAAGAGGAAACAAACCATAGCGACAAAACTGAGAACTCCTTTATTTTGTCAAGTTTCAAAGAGCTACTACAAACCATGTTGGATTTAGAGTTCCAAATTCATCTTTCTATATAGGAGAGAACAGAGGGAAACCTAAATATAAAAACTGCTACTGTAGACGAACGCTTCAACCTAGAAGAACAAAATTTGGTGAGCCAAGTGGGATTTGTGTACTGATCATTACCACCAAGTATCATCAAGATTGGGTGAAAAAATATTTGCTGGTATTTCGGAAACTCGTTATTTCTTAGAAGCTTGGCAACCCCTCTCAATGAAAGTGCTTTCCACAGTCTGTTCCTAGGGCTACTTGAAGAGGAAACAAACCATAGAGACAAAACTGAGAACTCCTTTATTTTGTCAAGTTTCAAAGAGCTACTACAAACCATGTTGGATTTAGAGTTCCAAATTCATCTATCTGTATAGGAGAGAACAGAGGGAAACCTAAATATAAAAACTGCTACTGTACACGAACGCTTCAACCTAGAAGAACAAAATTTGGTGAGCCAAGTGGGATTTGTGTACTGATCATTAGCAACAAGTATCATCAAGATTTGGTGAAAAAATATTTGCTGGTATTTCGGAAACTCGTTATTTCTTAGAAGCTTAGCAACCCCTCTCAATGAAAGTGCTTTTCCACAGTCTGTGCTTAGGGCTCCTTGAAGAGGAAACAAAGCATAGAGACAAATCTGAGAACTCCTTTATTTTGACAAGTTTCAAAGAGCTACTACAAACCATGTTGGATTTAGAGTTCCAAATTCATCTATCTATATAGGAGAGAACAGAGAGAAACCTAAATATAAAAACTGCTACTGTAGACGAACGCTTCAACCTAGAAGAACAAAATTTGGTGAGCCAAGTGGGATTTGTGTACTGATCATTACCACCAAGTATCAACAAGATTGTGTGAAAAAATATTTGCTGGTATTTCGGAAACTCGTTATTTCTTAGAAGCTTGGCAACCCATCTCAATGAAAGTGCTTTCCACAGTCTGTGCCTAGGACTACTTGAAGAGGAAACAAACCATAGAGACAAAACTGAGAACTCCTTTATTTTGTCAAGTTTCAGAGAGCTACTACAAACCATGTTGGATTTAGAGTTCCAAATTCATCTATCTATATAGGAGAGAACAGAGTTAAACCTAAATATAAAAACTGCTACTGTAGACGAACGCTTCAACCTAGAAGAACAAAATTTGGTGATTCAAGTTTGATTTGTGTACTGATCATTACCACCAAGTATCATCAAGATTTTGTGAAAAAATATTTTCTGGTATTTCGGAAACTCGTAATTTCTTAGAAGCTTGGCAACCCCTCTCAATGAAAGTGCTTTTCCACAGTCTGTGCCTAGGGCTACTTGAAGAGGAAACAAACCATAGCGACAAAACTGAGAACTCCTTTATTTTGTCAACTTTCAAAGAGCTACTACAAACTTGTTGGATTTAGAGTTCCAAATTCATCTTTCTATACAGGAGAGAACAGAGGGAAACCTAAATATAAAAACTGCTACTGTAGACGAACGCTTCAACCTAGAAGAACAAAATTTGGTGAGCCAAGTGGGATTTGTGTACTGATCATTAGCAGCAAGTATCATCAAGATTGGGTGAAAAAATATTTGCTGGTATTTCGGAAACTCGTAATTTCTTAGAAGCTTGGCAACCCCTCTCAATAAAAGTGCTTTTCTAGAGTCTGTGCCTGGGGCTACTTGAACAGGAAACAAACCATAGAGACAAAACTGAGAACTCATTAATTTTGTCAAGTTTCAAAGTGCTACTACAAACCATGTTGGATTTAGAGTTCCAAATTCATCTATCTGTATAGGAGAGAACAGAGGGAAACCTAAATATAAAAACTGCTACTGTACACGAACGCTTCAACATAGAAGAACAAAATTTGGTGAGCCAAGTGGGATTTGTGTACTGATCATTACCACCAAGTATCATCAAGATTGGGTGAAAAAATATTTGCTGGTATTTCGGAAACTCGTTATTTCTTAGAAGCTTGGCAACCCATCTCAATGAAAGTGCTTTCCACAGTCTGTGCCCAGGGCTACTTGAAGAGGAAACAAACCATAGAGACAAAACTGAGAACTCCTTTATTTTGTCAAGTTTCAAAGAGCTACTACAAACCATGTTGGATTTAGAGTTCCAAATTCATCTATCTATATAGGAGAGAACATAGTAAAACCTAAATATAAAAACGGCTACTGTAGACAAACGCTTCAACCTAGAAGAACAAAATTTGGTGAGCCAAGTGGGATTTGTGTACTGATCATTACCACCAAGTATCATCAAGATTGGGTGAAAAAATATTTTCTGTTATTTCGGAAACTCGTAATTTCTTAGAAGATTGGCAACCACTCTAAATGAAAGTGCTTTTCCACAGTCTGTGCCTAGGGCTACTTGAAGAGGAAACAAACCATAGCGACAAAACTGAGAACTCCTTCATTTTGTCAAGTTTCAAAGAGCTACTACAAACTTGTTGGATTTAGAGTTCCAAATTCATCTTTCTATATAGGAGAGAACAGAGGGAAACCTAAATATAAAAACTCCTACTGTAGACGAACGCTTCAACCTAGAAGAACAAAATTTGGTGAGCCAAGTGGGATTTGTGTACTGATCATTAGCACCAAGTATCATCAAGATTGGGTGAAAAAATATTTGCTGGTATTTCGGAAACTCGTAATTTCTTAGAAGCTTGGCAACCAATCTCAATGAAAGTGCTTTTGCACAGTCTGTGCCTAGGGCTACTTGAAGAGGAAACAAACCATAGAGACAAAACTGAGAACTCATTTATTTTGTCAAGTTTCAAAGAGCTACTACAAATCATGTTGGATTTAGAGTTCCAAATTCATCTATCTGTATAGGAGAGAAAAGAGGGAAACCTAAATATAAAAACTGCTACTGTACACGAACGCTTCAACCTAGAAGAACAAAATTTGGTGAGCCAAGTGCGATTTGTGTACTGATCATTAGCAAGAAGTATCAACAAGATTGTGTGAAAAAAATATTTGCTGGTATTTCGGAAACTCGTTATTTCGTAGAAGCTTGGCAACCCATCTCAATGAAAGTGCTTTCCACAGTCTGTGCCTAGGGCTACTTGAAGAGGAAACAAACCATAGAGACAAAACTGAGAACTCCTTTATTTTGTCAAGTTTCAAAGAGCTACTACAAACCATGTTGGATTTACAGTTCCAAATTCATCTATCTATATAGGAGAGAACAGAGTAAAACCTAAATATAAAAACTGCTACTGTAGACGAACACTTCAACCTAGAAGAACAAAATTTGGTGAGCCAAGTGGGATTTGTGTACTGATCATTATCACCAAGTATCAACAAGATTGTGTGAAAAAATATTTGCTGGTATTTCGGAAACTCGTTATTTCTTAGAAGCTTGGCAACCCATCTCAATGAAAGTGCTTTCCACAGTCTGTGCCTAGGGCTACTTTAAGAGGAATCAAACCATAGAGACAAAACTGAGAAATCCTTTATTTTGTCAAGTTTCAAAGAGCTACTACAAACCATGTTGGATTTAGAGTTCCAAATTCATCTATTTATATAGGAGAGAACAGAGGGAAACCTAAATATAAAAACTGCTACTGTACACGAATGCTTCATGCTAGATGAACAAAAATTGTTTAGCCAAGTGGGATTTGTGTGCTGATCATTACCACCAAGTATCATCAAGTTTGGGTGAAAAAATATTTGCTGGTATTTCGGAAACTCGATATTTCTTAGAAGCTTGTCAACCCATCTCAATGAAAGTGCTTTTCCACAGTCTGTTCCTAGGGCTACTTGAAGAGGAAACAAACCAGAGAGACAAAACTGAGAACTCCTTTATTTTGTCAAGTTTCAAAGAGCTACTACAAACCATGTTGGATTTAGAGTTCCAAATTCATCTATCTGTGTAGGAGAGAACAGAGGGAAACCTAAACATAAAAACTGCTACTGTAGACGAACGCTTCAACCTAGAAGAACAAAATTTGGTAAGCCAAGTGGGATTTGTGTACTGATCATTACCACCAAGTATCAACAAGATTGTGTGAAAAAATATTTGCTGGTATTTCGGAAACTAGTTATTTCTTAGAAGCTTGGCAAGCCATCTCAATGAAAGTGCTTTCCACAGTCTGTGCCTAGGGCTACTTGAAGAGGAAACAAACCATAGAGACGAAACTGAGAACTCCTTTATTTTGTCAAGTTTCAAAGAGCTACTACAAACCATGTTGGATTTAGAGTTCCAAATTCCTCTATCTATATATGAGAGAACAGAGTGAAACCTAAATATAAAAACTGCTACTGTAGACGAACGCTTCAACCTAGAAGAACAAAATTTGGTGAGCCAAGTGGGATTTGTGTACTGATCATTACCACCAAGTATCATCAAGATTGGGTGAAAAAATATTTGCTGGTATTTCGGAAACTCGTGATTTCTTAGAAGCTTGGGAACCCTCTCAATGAAAGTGCTTTTCCACAGTCTGTGCCTAGGGCTACTTGAAGAGGAAACAAACCATAGCGACAAAACTGAGAACTCCTTTATTTTGTCAAGTTTCAAAGAGCTACTACAAACCATGTTGGATTTAGAGTTCCAAATTCATCTTTCTATATAGGAGAGAACAGAGGGAAACCTAAATATAAAAACTGCTACTGTAGACGAACGCTTCAACCTAGAAGGACAAAATTTGGTGAGCCAAGTGGGATTCGTGTACTGATCATTACCACCAAGTATCATCAAGATTGGGTGAAAAAATATTTGCTGGTATTTCGGAAACTCGTTATTTCTTAGAAGCTTGGGAACCCCTTTCAATGAAAGTGCTTTTCCACAGTCTGTGCCTAGGCTACATGAAGAGGAAACAAACCATAGAGACAAAACTGAGAACTCCTTTATTTTGTCAAGTTTCAAGGAGCTACTACAAAGCATGTTGGATTTAGATTTCCAAATTCATCTATCTATATAGGAGAGAACAGAGGGAAACCTAAATATAAAAACTGCTACTGTAGACGAACACTTCAACCTAGAAGAACAAAATTTGGTAAGCCACGTGGGATTTGTGTACTGATCAATACCACCAAGTATCATCAAGATTGGGTGAAATAATATTTGCTGGTATTTCGGAAACTCGTTATTTCTTAGAAGCTTGGCAACCCCTCGAAGTGAAAGTGCTTTTCCACAGTATGTGCCTAGGGCTACTTGAAGAGGAAACAAACCATAGAGACAAATCTGAGAACTCCTTTATTTTGTCAAGTTTCAAAGAGCTACTACAAACCATGTTGGATTTAGAGTTCCAAATTCATCTATCTATATAGGAGAGAACAGAGAGAAACCTAAATATAAAAACTGCTACTGTAGACGAACGCTTCAACCTAGAAAAACAAAATTTGGTGCGCCAAGTGGGATTTGTGTACTGATCATTACCACCAAGTATCAAAAAGATTGTGGGAAAAAATATTTGCTGGTATTTCGGAAACTCGTTATTTCTTAGAAGCTTGGCAACCCATCTCAATGAAAGTACTTTCCACAGTCTGTGCCTAGGGCTACTTGAAGAGGAAACAAACCATAGAGACAAAACTGAGAACTCCTTTATTTTGTCAAGTTTCAAAGAGCTACTACAAACCATGTTGGATTTAGAGTTCCAAATTCATCTATCTATATAGGAGAGAACAGACTGAAACCTAAATATAAAAACTGCTACTGTAGACGAACGCTTCAACCTAGAAGAACAAAATTTCGTGAACCAAGTGGGATTTCTGTACTGATCATTACCACCAAGTATCATCAAGATTGGGTGAAAAAATATTTTCTGGTATTTCGGAAACTCGTAATTTCTTAGAAGCTTGGCAACCCCTCTCAATGAAAGTGCTTTTCCACAGTCTGTGCCTAGGGCTACTTGAAGAGGAAACAAACCATAGCGACAAAACTGAGAACTCCTTTATTTTGTCAAGTTTCAAAAAGCTACTACAAACTTGTTGGATTTAGAGTTCCAAATTCATCTTTCTATATAGGAGAGAACAGAGGGAAACCTAAATATAAAAACTGGTACTGTACACGAATGCTTCAACCTAGAAGAACAAAATTTGGTGAGCCAAGTGGGATTTGTGTACTGATCATTAGCAACAAGTATCATCAAGATTGGGTGAAAAAATATTTGCTGGTATTTCGGAAACTCGTTATTTCTTAGAATCTTGGCAACCTGTCTCAATGACAGTGCTTTTCCACAGTCTGTGCCTAGGGCTACGTGAAGAGGAAACAAACCATAGAGACAAATCTGAGAACTACTTTATTTTGTCAAGTTTCAAAGAGCTACTAAAAACCATGTTCGATTTAGAGTTCCAAATTCATCTATCTATATAGGAGAGAACAGAGAGAAACCTAAATATAAAAACTGCTACTGTAGACGAACGCTTCAACCTAGAAGAACAAAATTTGGTGAGCCAAGTGGGATTTGTGTACTGATCATTACCACCAAGTATCAACAAGATTGTGAGAAAAAATATTTGCTGGTATTTCGGAAACTCGTTATTTCTTAGAAGCTTGGCAACCCATCTCAATGAAAGTGCTTTCCACAGTCTGTGCCTAGGGCTACTTGAAGAGTTAACAAACCATAGAGACAAAACTGAGAACTCCTTTATTTTGTCAAGTTTCAAAGAGCTACTACAAACCATGTTGGATTTAGAGTTCCAAATTCATCTTTCTATATAGGAGAGAACAGAGGGAAACCTAAATATAAAAACTGCTACTGTAGACGAACGCTTCAACCTAGAAGAACACCATTTGGTGAGCCAAGTGGGATTTGTGTACTGATCATTACCACCAAGTATCATCAAGATTGTGTGAAAAAATATTTGCTGGTATTTCGGAAACTCGTTATTTCTTGAAGCTTGGCAACCCCTCTCAATGAAAGTGCTTTCCACAGTCTGTGCCTAGGGCTACTTGAAGAGGAAACAAACCATAGAGATAAAACTGAGAACTCCTTTATTTTGTCAAGTTTCAAAGAGCTACTACAAACCATTATGGATTTAGAGTTCCAAATTCATCTATCTATATAGGAGAGAACAGAGAGAAACCTAAATATAAAAACTGCTACTGTAGACGAACGCTTCAAACTAGAAGAACAAAATTTGGTGAGCCAAGTGGGATTTATGTACTGTTCATTACCACCAAGGATCAACAAGATTGTGTGAAAAAATATTTGCTGGTATTTCAGAAACTCGTTATTTCTTAGAAGCTTGGCAAACCATCTCAATGAATGTGCTTTCCACAGTCTGTGCCTAGGACTACTTTAAGAGGAAACAAACCGTAGAGACAAAGATGAACTCCTTTATTTTGTCAAGTTTCAAAGAGCTACTACAAAGCATGTTGGATTTAGAGTTCCAAATTCATCTATCTATATAGGAGAGAACAGAGAGAAACCTTAATATAAAAACTGCTACTGTAGACGAATGCTTCAACCTAGAAGAACAACATTTGGTGAGCCAAGTGGGATCTGTGTACTGATCATTACCACCAAGTATCATCAAGATTGGGTGAAAAAATATTTGCTGGTATTTCGGAAACTCGTGATTTCTTAGAAGCTTGGGAACCACTCTCAATTAAAGTGCTTTTCCACAGTCTGTGCCTAGGGCTACTTGAAGAGGAAACAAACCATAGCGACAAAACTGAGAATTTTTATTTTGTCAAGTTTCAAAGAGCTACTACAAACCATGTTGGATTTAGAGTTCCAAATTAATCTTTCTATATAGGAGAGAACAGAGGGAAACCTAAATATAAAAACTGCTACTGTACACGAACGCTTCAACCTAGAAGAACTAAATTTGGTGAGCCAAGTGGGATTTGTGTACTGATTATTAGCAACAAGTATCATCAAGATTGGATGAAAAAATATTTGCTGGTATTTCGGAAACTCGTGATTTCTTAGAAGCTTGGCAACCCCTCTCAATGAAAGTGCTTTTCCACTGTCTGTGCCTAGGGCTACTTGAAGAGGAAACAAACCATAGCGACAAAACTGAGAACTCCTTTATTTTGTCAAGTTTCAAAGAGCTACTACAAACCATGTTGGATTTAGAGTTCCAAATTCATCTTTCTATATAGGAGAGAACAGAGGGAAACCTAAATGTAAAAACTGCTACTGTAGACGAACACTTCAACCTAGAAGAACAAAATTTGGTGAGCCAAGTGGGATTTGTGTACTGATCATTACCACCAAGTATCATCAAGATTGGGTGAAAAAATATTTGCTGGTATTTCGGAAACTCGTGATTTCTTAGAAGCTTGGGAACCACTCTCAATTAAAGTGCTTTTCCACAGTCTGTGCCTAGGGCTACTTGAAGAGGAAACAAACCATAGCGACAAAACTGAGAATTTTTATTTTGTCAAGTTTCAAAGAGCTACTACAAACCATGTTGGATTTAGAGTTCCAAATTAATCTTTCTATATAGGAGAGAACAGAGGGAAACCTAAATATAAAAACTGCTACTGTACACGAACGCTTCAACCTAGAAGAACTAAATTTGGTGAGCCAAGTGGGATTGGTGTACTGATTATTAGCAACAAGTATCATCAAGATTGGATGAAAAAATATTTGCTGGTATTTCGGAAACTCGTGATTTCTTAGAAGCTTGGCAACCCCTCTCAATGAAAGTGCTTTTCCACTGTCTGTGCCTAGGGCTACTTGAAGAGGAAACAAACCATAGCGACAAAACTGAGAACTCCTTTATTTTGTCAAGTTTCAAAGAGCTACTACAAACCATGTTGGATTTAGAGTTCCAAATTCATCTTTCTATATAGGAGAGAACAGAGGGAAACCTAAATATAAAAACTGCTACTGTAGACGAACGCTTCAACCTAGAAGAACAAAATTTGGTGAGCCAAGTGGGATTTGTGTACTGATCATTACCACCAAGTATCATCAAGATTGGGTGAAAAAATATTTGCTGGTATTTCGGAAACTCGTTATTTCTTAGAAGCTTGGCAACCCCTCTCAATGAAAGTGCTTTCCACAGTCTGTTCCTAGGGCTACTTGAAGAGGAAACAAACCATAGAGACAAAACTGAGAACTCCTTTATTTTGTCAAGTTTCAAAGAGCTACTACAAACCATGTTGGATTTAGAGTTCCAAATTCATCTATCTGTATAGGAGAGAACAGAGGGAAACCTAAATATAAAAACTGCTACTGTACACGAACGCTTCAACCTAGAAGAACAAAATTTGGTGAGCCAAGTGGGATTTGTGTACTGATCATTAGCAACAAGTATCATCAAGATTTGGTGAAAAAATATTTGCTGATATTTCGGAAACTCGTTATTTCTTAGAAGCTTAGCAACCCCTCTCAATGAAAGTGCTTTTCCACAGTCTGTGCTTAGGGCTCCTTGAAGAGGAAACAAAGCATAGAGACAAATCTGAGAACTCCTTTATTTTGACAAGTTTCAAAGAGCTACTACAAACCATGTTGGATTTAGAGTTCCAAATTCATCTATCTATATAGGAGAGAACAGAGAGAAACCTAAATATAAAAACTGCTACTGTAGACGAACGCTTCAACCTAGAAGAACAAAATTTGGTGAGCCAAGTGGGATTTGTGTACTGATCATTACCACCAAGTATCAACAAGATTGTGAGAAAAAATATTTGCTGGTATTTCGGAAACTCGTTATTTCTTAGAAGCTTGGCAACCCATCTCAATGAAAGTGCTTTCCACAGTCTGTGCCTAGGGCTACTTGAAGAGTTAACAAACCATAGAGACAAAACTGAGAACTCCTTTATTTTGTCAAGTTTCAAAGAGCTACTACAAACCATGTTGGATTTAGAGTTCCAAATTCATCTTTCTATATAGGAGAGAACAGAGGGAAACCTAAATATAAAAACTGCTACTGTAGACGAACGCTTCAACCTAGAAGAACACCATTTGGTGAGCCAAGTGGGATTTGTGTACTGATCATTACCACCAAGTATCATCAAGATTGTGTGAAAAAATATTTGCTGGTATTTCGGAAACTCGTTATTTCTTGAAGCTTGGCAACCCCTCTCAATGAAAGTGCTTTCCACAGTCTGTGCCTAGGGCTACTTGAAGAGGAAACAAACCATAGAGATAAAACTGAGAACTCCTTTATTTTGTCAAGTTTCAAAGAGCTACTACAAACCATTATGGATTTAGAGTTCCAAATTCATCTATCTATATAGGAGAGAACAGAGAGAAACCTAAATATAAAAACTGCTACTGTAGACGAACGCTTCAAACTAGAAGAACAAAATTTGGTGAGCCAAGTGGGATTTATGTACTGTTCATTACCACCAAGGATCAACAAGATTGTGTGAAAAAATATTTGCTGGTATTTCAGAAACTCGTTATTTCTTAGAAGCTTGGCAAACCATCTCAATGAATGTGCTTTCCACAGTCTGTGCCTAGGACTACTTTAAGAGGAAACAAACCGTAGAGACAAAGATGAACTCCTTTATTTTGTCAAGTTTCAAAGAGCTACTACAAAGCATGTTGGATTTAGAGTTCCAAATTCATCTATCTATATAGGAGAGAACAGAGAGAAACCTTAATATAAAAACTGCTACTGTAGACGAATGCTTCAACCTAGAAGAACAACATTTGGTGAGCCAAGTGGGATCTGTGTACTGATCATTACCACCAAGTATCATCAAGATTGGGTGAAAAAATATTTGCTGGTATTTCGGAAACTCGTGATTTCTTAGAAGCTTGGGAACCACTCTCAATTAAAGTGCTTTTCCACAGTCTGTGCCTAGGGCTACTTGAAGAGGAAACAAACCATAGCGACAAAACTGAGAATTTTTATTTTGTCAAGTTTCAAAGAGCTACTACAAACCATGTTGGATTTAGAGTTCCAAATTCATCTTTCTATATAGGAGAGAACAGAGGGAAACCTAAATATAAAAACTGCTACTGTACACGAACGCTTCAACCTAGAAGAACTAAATTTGGTGAGCCAAGTGGGATTTGCGTACTGATTATTAGCAACAAGTATCATCAAGATTGGATGAAAAAATATTTGCTGGTATTTCGGAAACTCGTGATTTCTTAGAAGCTTGGCAACCCCTCTCAATGAAAGTGCTTTTCCACTGTCTGTGCCTAGGGCTACTTGAAGAGGAAACAAACCATAGCGACAAAACTGAGAACTCCTTTATTTTGTCAAGTTTCAAAGAGCTACTACAAACCATGTTGGATTTAGAGTTCCAAATTCATCTTTCTATATAGGAGAGAACAGAGGGAAACCTAAATGTAAAAACTGCTACTGTAGACGAACACTTCAACCTAGAAGAACAAAATTTGGTGAGCCAAGTGGGATTTGTGTACTGATCATTACCACCAAGTATCATCAAGATTGGGTGAAAAAATATTTGCTGGTATTTCGGAAACTCGTGATTTCTTAGAAGCTTGGGAACCACTCTCAATTAAAGTGCTTTTCCACAGTCTGTGCCTAGGGCTACTTGAAGAGGAAACAAACCATAGCGACAAAACTGAGAATTTTTATTTTGTCAAGTTTCAAAGAGCTACTACAAACCATGTTGGATTTAGAGTTCCAAATTAATCTTTCTATATAGGAGAGAACAGAGGGAAACCTAAATATAAAAACTGCTACTGTACACGAACGCTTCAACCTAGAAGAACTAAATTTGGTGAGCCAAGTGGGATTGGTGTACTGATTATTAGCAACAAGTATCATCAAGATTGGATGAAAAAATATTTGCTGGTATTTCGGAAACTCGTGATTTCTTAGAAGCTTGGCAACCCCTCTCAATGAAAGTGCTTTTCCACTGTCTGTGCCTAGGGCTACTTGAAGAGGAAACAAACCATAGCGACAAAACTGAGAACTCCTTTATTTTGTCAAGTTTCAAAGAGCTACTACAAACCATGTTGGATTTAGAGTTCCAAATTCATCTTTCTATATAGGAGAGAACAGAGGGAAACCTAAATATAAAAACTGCTACTGTAGACGAACGCTTCAACCTAGAAGAACAAAATTTGGTGAGCCAAGTGGGATTTGTGTACTGATCATTACCACCAAGTATCATCAAGATTGGGTGAAAAAATATTTGCTGGTATTTCGGAAACTCGTTATTTCTTAGAAGCTTGGCAACCCCTCTCAATGAAAGTGCTTTCCACAGTCTGTTCCTAGGGCTACTTGAAGAGGAAACAAACCATAGAGACAAAACTGAGAACTCCTTTATTTTGTCAAGTTTCAAAGAGCTACTACAAACCATGTTGGATTTAGAGTTCCAAATTCATCTATCTGTATAGGAGAGAACAGAGGGAAACCTAAATATAAAAACTGCTACTGTACACGAACGCTTCAACCTAGAAGAACAAAATTTGGTGAGCCAAGTGGGATTTGTGTACTGATCATTAGCAACAAGTATCATCAAGATTTGGTGAAAAAATATTTGCTGGTATTTCGGAAACTCGTTATTTCTTAGAAGCTTAGCAACCCCTCTCAATGAAAGTGCTTTTCCACAGTCTGTGCTTAGGGCTCCTTGAAGAGGAAACAAAGCATAGAGACAAATCTGAGAACTCCTTTATTTTGACAAGTTTCAAAGAGCTACTACAAACCATGTTGGATTTAGAGTTCCAAATTCATCTATCTATATAGGAGAGAACAGAGAGAAACCTAAATATAAAAACTGCTACTGTAGACGAACGCTTCAACCTAGAAGAACAAAATTTGGTGAGCCAAGTGGGATTTGTGTACTGATCATTACCACCAAGTATCAACAAGATTGTGTGAAAAAATATTTGCTGGTATTTCGGAAACTCGTTATTTCTTAGAAGCTTGGCAACCCATCTCAATGAAAGTGCTTTCCACAGTCTGTGCCTAGGACTACTTGAAGAGGAAACAAACCATAGAGACAAAACTGAGAACTCCTTTATTTTGTCAAGTTTCAGAGAGCTACTACAAACCATGTTGGATTTAGAGTTCCAAATTCATCTATCTATATAGGAGAGAACAGAGTTAAACCTAAATATAAAAACTGCTACTGTAGACGAACGCTTCAACCTAGAAGAACAAAATTTGGTGATTCAAGTTTGATTTGTGTACTGATCATTACCACCAAGTATCATCAAGATTTTGTGAAAAAATATTTTCTGGTATTTCGGAAACTCGTAATTTCTTAGAAGCTTGGCAACCCCTCTCAATGAAAGTGCTTTTCCACAGTCTGTGCCTAGGGCTACTTGAAGAGGAAACAAACCATAGCGACAAAACTGAGAACTCCTTTATTTTGTCAACTTTCAAAGAGCTACTACAAACTTGTTGGATTTAGAGTTCCAAATTCATCTTTCTATACAGGAGAGAACAGAGGGAAACCTAAATATAAAAACTGCTACTGTAGACGAACGCTTCAACCTAGAAGAACAAAATTTGGTGAGCCAAGTGGGATTTGTGTACTGATCATTAGCAGCAAGTATCATCAAGATTGGGTGAAAAAATATTTGCTGGTATTTCGGAAACTCGTAATTTCTTAGAAGCTTGGCAACCCCTCTCAATAAAAGTGCTTTTCTAGAGTCTGTGCCTGGGGCTACTTGAACAGGAAACAAACCATAGAGACAAAACTGAGAACTCATTAATTTTGTCAAGTTTCAAAGTGCTACTACAAACCATGTTGGATTTAGAGTTCCAAATTCATCTATCTGTATAGGAGAGAACAGAGGGAAACCTAAATATAAAAACTGCTACTGTACACGAACGCTTCAACATAGAAGAACAAAATTTGGTGAGCCAAGTGGGATTTGTGTACTGATCATTACCACCAAGTATCATCAAGATTGGGTGAAAAAATATTTGCTGGTATTTCGGAAACTCGTTATTTCTTAGAAGCTTGGCAACCCATCTCAATGAAAGTGCTTTCCACAGTCTGTGCCCAGGGCTACTTGAAGAGGAAACAAACCATAGAGACAAAACTGAGAACTCCTTTATTTTGTCAAGTTTCAAAGAGCTACTACAAACCATGTTGGATTTAGAGTTCCAAATTCATCTATCTATATAGGAGAGAACATAGTAAAACCTAAATATAAAAACGGCTACTGTAGACAAACGCTTCAACCTAGAAGAACAAAATTTGGTGAGCCAAGTGGGATTTGTGTACTGATCATTACCACCAAGTATCATCAAGATTGGGTGAAAAAATATTTTCTGGTATTTCGGAAACTCGTAATTTCTTAGAAGATTGGCAACCCCTCTAAATGAAAGTGCTTTTCCACAGTCTGTGCCTAGGGCTACTTGAAGAGGAAACAAACCATAGCGACAAAACTGAGAACTCCTTCATTTTGTCAAGTTTCAAAGAGCTACTACAAACTTGTTGGATTTAGAGTTCCAAATTCATCTTTCTATATAGGAGAGAACAGAGGGAAACCTAAATATAAAAACTCCTACTGTAGACGAACGCTTCAACCTAGAAGAACAAAATTTGGTGAGCCAAGTGGGATTTGTGTACTGATCATTAGCACCAAGTATCATCAAGATTGGGTGAAAAAATATTTGCTGGTATTTCGGAAACTCGTAATTTCTTAGAAGCTTGGCAACCAATCTCAATGAAAGTGCTTTTCCACAGTCTGTGCCTAGGGCTACTTGAAGAGGAAACAAACCATAGAGACAAAACTGAGAACTCATTTATTTTGTCAAGTTTCAAAGAGCTACTACAAATCATGTTGGATTTAGAGTTCCAAATTCATCTATCTGTATAGGAGAGAAAAGAGGGAAACCTAAATATAAAAACTGCTACTGTACACGAACGCTTCAACCTAGAAGAACAAAATTTGGTGAGCCAAGTGCGATTTGTGTACTGATCATTAGCAAGAAGTATCAACAAGATTGTGTGAAAAAAATATTTGCTGGTATTTCGGAAACTCGTTATTTCGTAGAAGCTTGGCAACCCATCTCAATGAAAGTGCTTTCCACAGTCTGTGCCTAGGGCTACTTGAAGAGGAAACAAACCATAGAGACAAAACTGAGAACTCCTTTATTTTGTCAAGTTTCAAAGAGCTACTACAAACCATGTTGGATTTACAGTTCCAAATTCATCTATCTATATAGGAGAGAACAGAGTAAAACCTAAATATAAAAACTGCTACTGTAGACGAACACTTCAACCTAGAAGAACAAAATTTGGTGAGCCAAGTGGGATTTGTGTACTGATCATTATCACCAAGTATCAACAAGATTGTGTGAAAAAATATTTGCTGGTATTTCGGAAACTCGTTATTTCTTAGAAGCTTGGCAACCCATCTCAATGAAAGTGCTTTCCACAGTCTGTGCCTAGGGCTACTTTAAGAGGAATCAAACCATAGAGACAAAACTGAGAAATCCTTTATTTTGTCAAGATTCAAAGAGCTACTACAAACCATGTTGGATTTAGAGTTCCAAATTCATCTATTTATATAGGAGAGAACAGAGGGAAACCTAAATATAAAAACTGCTACTGTACACGAATGCTTCATGCTAGATGAACAAAAATTGTTTAGCCAAGTGGGATTTGTGTGCTGATCATTACCACCAAGTATCATCAAGTTTGGGTGAAAAAATATTTGCTGGTATTTCGGAAACTCGATATTTCTTAGAAGCTTGTCAACCCATCTCAATGAAAGTGCTTTTCCACAGTCTGTTCCTAGGGCTACTTGAAGAGGAAACAAACCAGAGAGACAAAACTGAGAACTCCTTTATTTTGTCAAGTTTCAAAGAGCTACTACAAACCATGTTGGATTTAGAGTTCCAAATTCATCTATCTGTGTAGGAGAGAACAGAGGGAAACCTAAACATAAAAACTGCTACTGTAGACGAACGCTTCAACCTAGAAGAACAAAATTTGGTAAGCCAAGTGGGATTTGTGTACTGATCATTACCACCAAGTATCAACAAGATTGTGTGAAAAAATATTTGCTGGTATTTCGGAAACTAGTTATTTCTTAGAAGCTTGGCAAGCCATCTCAATGAAAGTGCTTTCCACAGTCTGTGCCTAGGGCTACTTGAAGAGGAAACAAACCATAGAGACAAAACTGAGAACTCCTTTATTTTGTCAAGTTTCAAAGAGCTACTACAAACCATGTTGGATTTAGAGTTCCAAATTCCTCTATCTATATATGAGAGAACAGAGTGAAACCTAAATATAAAAACTGCTACTGTAGACGAACGCTTCAACCTAGAAGAACAAAATTTGGTGAGCCAAGTGGGATTTGTGTACTGATCATTACCACCAAGTATCATCAAGATTGGGTGAAAAAATATTTGCTGGTATTTCGGAAACTCGTGATTTCTTAGAAGCTTGGGAACCCCTCTCAATGAAAGTGCTTTTCCACAGTCTGTGCCTAGGGCTACTTGAAGAGGAAACAAACCATAGCGACAAAACTGAGAACTCCTTTATTTTGTCAAGTTTCAAAGAGCTACTACAAACCATGTTGGATTTAGAGTTCCAAATTCATCTTTCTATATAGGAGAGAACAGAGGGAAACCTAAATATAAAAACTGCTACTGTAGACGAACGCTTCAACCTAGAAGGACAAAATTTGGTGAGCCAAGTGGGATTCGTGTACTGATCATTACCACCAAGTATCATCAAGATTGGGTGAAAAAATATTTGCTGGTATTTCGGAAACTCGTTATTTCTTAGAAGCTTGGGAACCCCTTTCAATGAAAGTGCTTTTCCACAGTCTGTGCCTAGGGCTACATGAAGAGGAAACAAACCATAGAGACAAAACTGAGAACTCCTTTATTTTGTCAAGTTTCAAGGAGCTACTACAAAGCATGTTGGATTTAGATTTCCAAATTCATCTATCTATATAGGAGAGAACAGAGGGAAACCTAAATATAAAAACTGCTACTGTAGACGAACACTTCAACCTAGAAGAACAAAATTTGGTAAGCCACGTGGGATTTGTGTACTGATCAATACCACCAAGTATCATCAAGATTGGGTGAAATAATATTTGCTGGTATTTCGGAAACTCGTTATTTCTTAGAAGCTTGGCAACCCCTCGAAGTGAAAGTGCTTTTCCACAGTATGTGCCTAGGGCTACTTGAAGAGGAAACAAACCATAGAGACAAATCTGAGAACTCCTTTATTTTGTCAAGTTTCAAAGAGCTACTACAAACCATGTTGGATTTAGAGTTCCAAATTCATCTATCTATATAGGAGAGAACAGAGAGAAACCTAAATATAAAAACTGCTACTGTAGACGAACGCTTCAACCTAGAAAAACAAAATTTGGTGCGCCAAGTGGGATTTGTGTACTGATCATTACCACCAAGTATCAAAAAGATTGTGGGAAAAAATATTTGCTGGTATTTCGGAAACTCGTTATTTCTTAGAAGCTTGGCAACCCATCTCAATGAAAGTACTTTCCACAGTCTGTGCCTAGGGCTACTTGAAGAGGAAACAAACCATAGAGACAAAACTGAGAACTCCTTTATTTTGTCAAGTTTCAAAGAGCTACTACAAACCATGTTGGATTTAGAGTTCCAAATTCATCTATCTATATAGGAGAGAACAGACTGAAACCTAAATATAAAAACTGCTACTGTAGACGAACGCTTCAACCTAGAAGAACAAAATTTCGTGAACCAAGTGGGATTTCTGTACTGATCATTACCACCAAGTATCATCAAGATTGGGTGAAAAAATATTTTCTGGTATTTCGGAAACTCGTAATTTCTTAGAAGCTTGGCAACCCCTCTCAATGAAAGTGCTTTTCCACAGTCTGTGCCTAGGGCTACTTGAAGAGGAAACAAACCATAGCGACAAAACTGAGAACTCCTTTATTTTGTCAAGTTTCAAAGAGCTACTACAAACTTGTTGGATTTAGAGTTCCAAATTCATCTTTCTATATAGGAGAGAACAGAGGGAAACCTAAATATAAAAACTGGTACTGTACACGAATGCTTCAACCTAGAAGAACAAAATTTGGTGAGCCAAGTGGGATTTGTGTACTGATTATTAGCAACAAGTATCATCAAGATTGGGTGAAAAAATATTTGCTGGTATTTCGGAAACTCGTTATTTCTTAGAATCTTGGCAACCCCTCTCAATGACAGTGCTTTTCCACAGTCTGTGCCTAGGGCTACGTGAAGAGGAAACAAACCATAGAGACAAATCTGAGAACTACTTTATTTTGTCAAGTTTCAAAGAGCTACTAAAAACCATGTTCGATTTAGAGTTCCAAATTCATCTATCTATATAGGAGAGAACAGAGAGAAACCTAAATATAAAAACTGCTACTGTAGACGAACGCTTCAACCTAGAAGAACAAAATTTGGTGAGCCAAGTGGGATTTGTGTACTGATCATTACCACCAAGTATCAACAAGATTGTGAGAAAAAATATTTGCTGGTATTTCGGAAACTCGTTATTTCTTAGAAGCTTGGCAACCCATCTCAATGAAAGTGCTTTCCACAGTCTGTGCCTAGGGCTACTTGAAGAGTTAACAAACCATAGAGACAAAACTGAGAACTCCTTTATTTTGTCAAGTTTCAAAGAGCTACTACAAACCATGTTGGATTTAGAGTTCCAAATTCATCTTTCTATATAGGAGAGAACAGAGGGAAACCTAAATATAAAAACTGCTACTGTAGACGAACGCTTCAACCTAGAAGAACACCATTTGGTGAGCCAAGTGGGATTTGTGTACTGATCATTACCACCAAGTATCATCAAGATTGTGTGAAAAAATATTTGCTGGTATTTCGGAAACTCGTTATTTCTTGAAGCTTGGCAACCCCTCTCAATGAAAGTGCTTTCCACAGTCTGTGCCTAGGGCTACTTGAAGAGGAAACAAACCATAGAGATAAAACTGAGAACTCCTTTATTTTGTCAAGTTTCAAAGAGCTACTACAAACCATTATGGATTTAGAGTTCCAAATTCATCTATCTATATAGGAGAGAACAGAGAGAAACCTAAATATAAAAACTGCTACTGTAGACGAACGCTTCAAACTAGAAGAACAAAATTTGGTGAGCCAAGTGGGATTTATGTACTGTTCATTACCACCAAGGATCAACAAGATTGTGTGAAAAAATATTTGCTGGTATTTCAGAAACTCGTTATTTCTTAGAAGCTTGGCAAACCATCTCAATGAATGTGCTTTCCACAGTCTGTGCCTAGGACTACTTTAAGAGGAAACAAACCGTAGAGACAAAGATGAACTCCTTTATTTTGTCAAGTTTCAAAGAGCTACTACAAAGCATGTTGGATTTAGAGTTCCAAATTCATCTATCTATATAGGAGAGAACAGAGAGAAACCTTAATATAAAAACTGCTACTGTAGACGAATGCTTCAACCTAGAAGAACAACATTTGGTGAGCCAAGTGGGATCTGTGTACTGATCATTACCACGAAGTATCATCAAGATTGGGTGAAAAAATATTTGCTGGTATTTCAGAAACTCGTTACCTCTTAGAAGTTTGGCAACCCCTCTCAATGAAAATGCTTTTCCACAGTCTGTGCCTAGGGCTACTTGAAGAGGAAACAAACCATAGAGACAAATCTGAGAACACCTTTATTTTGTCAAGTTTCAAAGAGCTACTACAAACCATGTTGGATTTTGAGTTCCAAATTCATCTATCTATATATGAAAGAACAGAGGGAAACCTAAATATAAAAACTGCTACTGTAGACGAACGCTTCAACCTAGAAGCACAAAATTTGGTTAGCCAAGTGGGATTTGTGTACTGATGATTAGCACCAAGTATCATCAAGATTGGGTAAAAAAATATTTGCTGGTATTTCGGAAACTCTTAATTTCTTAGAAGCTTGGCAACCCCTCTCAATGAAAGTGCTTTTCCAGAGTCTGTGCCTAGGGCTACTTGAACAGGAAACAAACCATAGAGACAAAACTGAGAACTCATTTATTTTGTCAAGTTTCAAAGAGCTACTACAAACCATGTTGGATTTAGAGTTCCAAATTCATCTATCTGTATAGGAGAGAACAGAGGCAAACCTAAATATAAAAACTGCTACTGTACACGAAGGCTTCAACCTAGAAGAAGGAAATTTGGTGAGATAAGTGGGATTTGTGTACTGATCATTAGCAACAAGTATCATCAAGATTGGTTGAAAAAATATTTGCTGGTATTTCGGAAACTTGTTATTTCTTAGAAGCTTGGCAACCGCTCTCAATGAAAGTGCTTTTCCACAGTCTGTGCCTAGGGCTACTTGAAGAGGAAACAAACCATAGAGACAAAACTGAGAACTCCTTTATTTTGTCAAGTTTCAAAGAGCTACTACAAACCATGTTGGATTTAGAGTTCCAAATTCATCTATCTGTGTAGGAGAGAACAGAGGGAAACCTAAATATAAAAATTGGTACTGTAGACGAACGCTTCAACCTAGAAGAACAAAATTTGGTAAGCCAATGGGATTTATGTACTGATCATTAGCATCAAGTATGATCAAGATTGGGTGAAAAAAAATTTGCTGGTATTTCGGAAACTCTTAATTTCTTAGAAGCTTGGCAACCCCTCTCAATGAAAGTGCTTTTCCAGAGTCTGTGCCTAGGGCTACTTGAACAGGAAACAAACCATAGAGACAAAACTGAGAACTCATTTATTTTGTCAAGTTTCAAAGAGCTACTACAAACCATGTTGGATTTAGAGTTCCAAATTCATCTATCTGTATAGGAGAGAACAGAGGGAAACCTAAATATAAGAACTGCTACTGTAGACAAACGCTTCAACCTAGAAGAACAAAGTTTGGTGAGCCAAGTGGGATTTGTGTACTGATCATTACCACCAAGTATCAACAAGATTGTGTGAAAAAATATTTGCTGGTATTTCGGAAACTCGTTATTTCTTAGAAGCTTGGCAACCCATCTCAATGAAAGTGCTTTCCACAGTCTGTGCCTAGGGCTACTTGAAGAGAAAACAAACCATAGAGACAAAACTGAGAACTAATTTATTTTGCCAAGTTTAAAAGAGCTACTACAAACCATGTAGGATTTACATTTCCAAATTCATCTATCTATATAGGAGAGAACAGAGTGAAACCTAAATATGAAAACTGCTACTGTAGACGAACGCTTTAACCTAGAAGAACAAAATTTGGTGACCCAAGTGGGATTTGTGTACTGATCATTACCACCAAGTATCATCAAGTTTGGGTGAAAAAATATTTGCTGGTATTTCGGAAACTCGTTATTTCTTAGAAGCTTGGCAACCAATCTCAATGAAAGTGCTTTCCACAGTCTGTGCCTAGGGCTACTTGAAGAGGAAACAAACCAGAGAGACAAAACTGAGAACTCCTTTATTTTGTCAAGTTTCAAAGAGCTACTACAAACCATGTTGGATTTAGAGTTCCAAATTCATCTGTCTGTGTAGGAGAGAACAGAGGGAAACCTAAATATAAAAACTGCTACTGTAGACGAACGCTTCAACCTAGAAAAACAAAATTTGGTAAGCCAAGTGGGATTTATGTACTGATCATTAGCACCAAGTATCATCAAGATTGGGTGAAAAAATATTTGCTGGTATTTCGGAAACTCGTTATTTCTTAGAAGCTTGGCAACCCTCTCAATGAAAGTGATTTTCGAGAGTCTGTGCCTAGGGCTACTTGAACAGGAAACAAACCATAGAGACAAAACTGAGAACTCATTTATTTTGTCAAGTTTCAAAGAGCTACTACAAACCATGTTGGATTTAGAGTTCCAAATTCATCTATCTGTATAGGAGAGAACAGAGGGAAACCTAAATATAAGAACTGCTACTGTAGACAAACGCTTCAACCTAGAAGAACAAAGTTTGGTGAGCCAAGTGGGATTTGTGTACTGATCATTACCACCAAGTATCAACAAGATTGTGTGAAAAAATATTTGCTGGTATTTCGGAAACTCGTTATTTCTTAGAAGCTTGGCAACCCAACTCAATGAAAGTGCTTTCCACAGTCTGTGCCTAGGGCTACTTGAAGAGGAAACAAACCATAGAGACAAAACTGAGAACTAATTTATTTTGCCAAGTTTAAAAGAGCTACTACAAACCATGTAGGATTTACATTTCCAAATTCATCTATCTATATAGGAGAGAACAGAGTGAAACCTAAATATGAAAACTGCTACTGTAGACGAACGCTTTAACCTAGAAGAACAAAATTTGGTGACCCAAGTGGGATTTGTGTACTGATCATTACCACCAAGTATCATCAAGTTTGGGTGAAAAAATATTTGCTGGTATTTCGGAAACTCGTTATTTCTTAGAAGCTTGGCAACCAATCTCAATGAAAGTGCTTTCCACAGTCTGTGCCTAGGGCTACTTGAAGAGGAAACAAACCAGAGAGACAAAACTGAGAACTCCTTTATTTTGTCAAGTTTCAAAGAGCTACTACAAACCATGTTGGATTTAGAGTTCCAAATTCATCTGTCTGTGTAGGAGAGAACAGAGGGAAACCTAAATATAAAAACTGCTACTGTAGACGAACGCTTCAACCTAGAAAAACAAAATTTGGTAAGCCAAGTGGGATTTATGTACTGATCATTAGCACCAAGTATCATCAAGATTGGGTGAAAAAATATTTGCTGGTATTTCGGAAACTCGTTATTTCTTAGAAGCTTGGCAACCCTCTCAATGAAAGTGATTTTCGAGAGTCTGTGCCTAGGGCTACTTGAACAGGAAACAAACCATAGAGACAAAACTGAGAACTCATTTATTTTGTCAAGTTTCAATGAGCTACTACAAACCATGTTGGATTTAGAGTTCCAAATTCATCTATCTGTATAGGAGAGAACAGAGGGAAACCTAAATATAAAAACTGCTACTGTACACGAATGCTTCATCCTAGATGAACAAAAATTGTTTAGCCAAGTGGGATTTGTGTGTTGATCATTACCACCAAGTATCATCAAGTTTGGGTGAAAAAATATTTGCTGGTATTTCGGAAACTCGATATTTCTTAGAAGCTTGGCAACCCATCTCAATGAAAGTGCTTTTCCACAGTCTCTTCCTCTGGCTACTTGAAGAGGAAACAAACCAGAGAGACAAAACTGAGAACTCCTTTATTTTGTCAAGTTTCAAGGAGCTACTACAAGCCATGTTGGATTTAGAGTTCCAAATTCATCTATCTGTGTAGGAGAGAACAGAGGGATACCTAAATATAAAAACTGCTACTGTAGACGAACGCTTCAACCTAGAAGAACAAAATTTGGTAAGCCAAGTGGGATTTGTGTACTGATCATTACCACCAAGGATCATCAAGATTGGACGAAAAAATATTTGCTGGTATTTCGGAAACTCGTTATTTCCTAGAAGCTTGGCAACCCCTCTCAATGAAAGTGCTTTTCCACAGTCTGTGCCTAGGGCTACTTGAAGAGGAAACAAACCATAGAGACAAATCTGAGAACTCCTTTATTTTGTCAAGTTTCAAAGAGCTACTACAAACCATGTTGGATTTAGAGTTCCAAATTCATCTATCTATATAGGAGAGAACAGAGAGAAACCTAAATATAAAAACTGCTACTGTAGACGAACGCTTCAACCTAGAAAAACAAAATTTGGTGAGCCAAGTGGGATTTGTGTACTGATCATTACCACCAAGTATCAAAAAGATTGTGTGAAAAAATATTTGCTGGTATTTCGGAAACTCGTTATTTCTTGAAGCTTGGCAACCCATCTCAATGAAAGTGCTTTCCACAGTCTCTTCCTAGGGCTACTTGAAGAGGAAACAAACCATAGCGACAAAACTGAGAACTCCTTTATTTTGTCAAGTTTCAAAGAGCTACTACAAACTTGTTGGATTTAGAGTTCCAAATTAATCTTTCTATATAGGAGAGAACAGAGGGAAACCTAAATATAAAAACTGCTACTGTAGACGAACGCTTCAAACTAGAAGAACAAAATTTGGTGAGCCAAGTGGGATTTATGTACTGATCATTTCCACCAAGAATCAACAAGATTGTGTGAACAAATATTTGCTGGTATTTCGAAAACTCGTTATTTCTTAGAAGCTTTGCAACCATCTCAATGAAAGTGCTTTCCACAGTCTGTGCCTAGGACTACTTTAAGAGGAAACAAACCATAGAGACAAAGCTGAGAACTCCTTTATTTTGTCAAGTTTCAAAGAGCTACTACAAAGCATGTTGGATTTAGAGTTCCAAATTCATCTATCTGTGTAGGAGAGAACAGAGGGAAACCTAAATATATAAACTGCTACTGTAGACGAATGCTTCAACCTAGAAGAACAAAATTTGGTGAGCCAAGTGGGATTTATGTACTGATCATTAGCACCAAGTATCATCAAGATTGGGTGAAAAAATATTTGCTGTTATTTCGGAAACTCGTAATTTCTTAGAAGCTTGGCAACCCTCTCAATGAAAGTGCTTTTCGAGAGTCTGTGCCTAGGGCTACTTGAAGAGGAAACAAACCATACAGACAAAACTGAGAACTCATTTATTTTGTCAAGTTTCAAAGAGCTACTACAAACCATGTTGGATTTAGAGTTCCAAATTTATCCATCTGTATAGGAGAGAACAGAGGGAAACCTAAATATAAAAACTGCTACTGTACACGAACGCTTCAACCTAGAAGAACAAAATTTGGTGAGCCAAGTGGGATTTGTGTACTGATCATTACCACCAAGTATCAACAAGTTTGTGTGAAAAAATATTTGCTGGTATTTCGGAAACTCGTTATTTCTTAGAAGCTTGGCAACCCATCTCAATGAAAGTGCTTTCCATAGTCTGTGCCTAGGGCTACTTGAAGAGGAAACCAACCATAGAGACAAAACTGAGAACTTTTTTATTTTGTCAAGTTTCAAAGTGCTACTACAAACCATGTTGGATTTACATTTCCAAATTCATCTATCTATATAGGAGAAAACAGAGTGAAACCTAAATATAAAAACTGCTACTGTAGACGAACGCTTCAACCTAGAAGAACAAAATTTGGTGAGCCAAGTGGGATTTGTGTACTGATCATTACCACCAAGTATCATCAAGATTGGGTGAAAAAATATTTGCTGGTATTTCGGAAACTCGTTATTTCTTAGAAGCTTGGCAACCCCTCTCAATGAAAGTGCTTTTCCACAGTCTGTGCCTAGGGCTACTTGAAGAGGAAACAAACCATAGAGACAAATCTGAGAACTCCTTTATTTTGTCAAGTTTCAAAGAGCTACTACAAACCATGTTGGATTTACAGTTCCAAATTCATCTATCTATATAGGAGAGAACAGAGAGAAACCTAAATATAAAAACTGCTACTGTACACGAACGCTTCAACCTAGAAGAACAATATTTGGTGAGCCAAGTGGGATTTGTGTATTGATCATTACCACCAAGTATCATCAAGATTGGGTGAAAAAATATTTGCTGGTATTTCGGAAAGTCGTTATTTCTTAGAAGCTTGGCAACCCCTCTCAATGAAACTGCTTTTCCACAGTCTGTGCCTAGGGCTACTTGAAGAGGAAACAAACCATAGAGACAAATCAGAGAACTCCTTTATTTTGTCAAGTTTCAAAGAGCTACTACAAACCATGTTGGATTTAGAGTTCCAAATTCATCTGTCTATATAGGAGAGAACAGAAAGAAACCTAAATATAAACTGCTACTGTAGACGAACCCTTCAACCTAGAAGAACAAAATTTGGTGAGCCAAGTGGGATTTGTGTACTGATCATTACCACCAAGTATCAACAAGATGGTGTGAAAAAATATTTGCTGGTATTTCGGAAACTCGTGATTCCTTAGAAGCTTGGGAACCACTCTCAATGAAAGTGCTTTTCCACAGTCTGTGCCTAGGGCTACTTGAAGAGGAAACAAACCATAGCGACAAAACTGAGAACTCCTTTATTTTGTCAAGTTTCAAAGAGCTACTACAAACCATGTTGGATTTAGAGTTCCAAATTAATCTTTCTATATAGGAGAGAACAGAGGGTAACCTAAATACAAAAACTGCTACTGTAGACGAACGCTTCAACCTAGAAGGACAAAATTTGGTGAGCCAAGTGGGATTTGTGTACTGATCATTAGCACCAAGTATCATCAAGATTGGGTGAAAAAATATTTCCTGGTATTTCGGAAACTCGTTATTTCGTAGACTTGGCAACCCCTCTCAATGAAAGTGCTTTCCACAGTCTGTGCCTAGGACTACTTGAAGAGGAAACAAACCATAGAGACAAAACTGAGAACTCCTTTATTTTGTCAAGTTTCAAAGAGCTACTACAAACCATGTTGGATTTAGAGTTCCAAATTCATCTATCTATATGGGAGAGAACAGAGGGAAACCTAAATATAAAAACTGCTACTTTAGACGAACGCTTCAACCTAGAAGAACAAAATTTGGTGAGCCAAGTGGGATTTGTGTACTGATCATTACCACCAAGTATTATCAAGATTGGGTGAAAAAATATTTGTTGGTATTTCGGAAACTCGTTATTTCGTAGAAGCTTGGCAACCCCTCTCAATGAAAGTGCTTTCCACAGTCTGTGCCTAGGGCTACTTTAAGAGGAAGCAAACCATAGAGACAAAACTGAGAACTCCTTTATTTTGTCAAGTTTCAAAGAGCTACTACAAACCATGTTGGATTTATAGTTCCAAATTCATCTATCTGTATAGGAGAGAACAGAGGGAAACCTAAATATAAAAACTGCTACTGTACACGAACGCTTCAACGTAGAAGAACAAAATTTGGTGAGCCAAGTGGGATTTGTGTACTGATCATTACCACCAAGTATCAACAAGATTGTGTGAAAAAATATTTGCTGGTAATTCGGAAACTCGTTATTTCTTTGAAGCTTGGCAACCCATCTCAATAAAAGTGCTTTCCACAGTCTGTGCCTAGGGCTACTTGAAGATGAAACAAACCATAGAGACAAAACTGAGAACTCCTTTATTTTTTCAAGTTTCAAAGAGCTACTACAAACCATGTTGGATTTACATTTCCAAATTCATCTATCTATATAGGAGAGAACACAGTGAAACCTAAATATAAAAACTGCTACTGTAGACGAACGCTTTAACCTAGAAGAACAAAATTTGGTGAGCCAAGTGGGATTTGTGTACTGATCATTACCACCAAGTATCATCAAGATTGGGTGAAAAAATATTTGCTGGTATTTCGGAAACTCGTTATTTCTTGAAGCTTGGCAACCCATCTCAATGAAAGTGCTTTCCACAGTCTGTGCCTAGGGCTACTTTAAGAGGAAGCAAACCATAGAGACGAAACTGAGAACTCCTTTATTTTGTCAAGTTTCAAAGAGCTACTACAAACCATGTTGGATTTAGAGTTCCAAATTCATCTATCTATATAGGAGAGAACAGAGGGAAACCTAAATATAAAAACTGCTACTGTACACGAATGCTTCATCCTAGATGAACAAAAATTGGTTAGCCAAGTGGGATTTGTGTGCTGATCAGTACCACCAAGTATCATCAAGTTTGGGTGAAAAAATATTTGCTGGTATTTCTGAAACTCGATATTTCTTAGAAGCTTGGAAACCCATCTCAATGAAAGTGCTTTTCCACAGTCTGTTCCTAGGGCTACTTGAAGAGGAAACAAACCAGAGAGAAAAAACTGAGAACTCCTTTATTTTGTCAAGTTTCAAAGAGCTACTACAAACCATGTTGGATTTAGAGTTCCAAATTCATCTATCTGTGTAGGAGAGAACAGAGGGAAACCTAAATATAAAAACTGCTACTGTAGACGAATGCTTCAACCTAGAAGAACAAAATTTGGTGAGCCAAGTGGGATTTATGTACTGATCATTAGCACCAAGTATCATCAAGATTGGGTGAAAAAATATTTGCTGGTATTTCGGAAACTCGTAATTTCTTAGAAGCTTGGCAACCCTCTCAATGAAAGTGCTTTTCGAGAGTCTGTGCCTAGGGCTACTTGAACAGGAAACAAACCATAGAGACAAAACTGAGAACTCATTTATTTTGTCAAGTTTCAAAGAGCTACTACAAACCATGTTGGATTTAGAGTTCCAAATTCATCCTTCTGTATAGGAGAGAACAGAGGGAAACCTAAATATAAAAACTGCTACTGTACACGAACGCTTCAACCTAGAAGAAGAAAATTTGGTGAGCCAAGTGGGATTTGTGTACTGATCATTACCACCAAGTATCAACAAGATTGTGTGAAAAAATATTTGCTGGTATTTCGGAAACTCGTTATTTCTTAGAAGCTTGGCAACCCATCTCAATGAAAGTGCTTTCCATAGTCTGTGCCTAGGGCTACTTGAAGAGGAAACCAATCATAGAGACAAAACTGAGAACTCCTTTATTTTGTCAAGTTTCAAAGAGCTACTACAAACCATGTTGGATTTACATTTCTAAATTCATCTATCTATATAGGAGAGAACAGAGTGAAACCTAAATATAAAAACTGCTACTGTAGACGAACGCTTCAACCTAGAAGAACAAAATTTGGTGAGCCAAGTGGGATTTGTGTACTGATCATTACCACCAAGTATCATCAAGATTGGGTGAAAAAATATTTGCTGGTATTTCGGATACTCGTTATTTCTTAGAAGCATGGCAACCAATCTCAATGAAAGTGCTTTCCACAGTCTGTGCCTAGGGCTACTTTAGGAGGAAGCAAACCATAGAGACAAAACTGAGAACTCCTTTATTTTGTCAAGTTTCAAAGAGCTACTACAAACCATGTTGGATTTAGAGTTCCAAATTCATCTATCTATATAGGAGAGAACAGAGGGAAACCTAAATATAAAAACTGCTACTGTACACGAATGCTTCATCCTAGATGAACAAAAATTGGTTAGCCAAGTGGGATTTCTGTGCTGATCATTACCACCAAGGATCATCAGGATTGGGCGAAAAAATATTTGCTGGTATTTCGGAAACTCGTTATTTCTTAGAAGCGTATCAACCCTTCTCAATGAAAGTGCTTTCCACAGTCTGTGCCTAGGGCTACTTTAAGAGGAAGCAAACCCTAGAGACAAAACTGAGAACTCCTTTATTTTGTCAAGTTTCAAAAAGCTACTACAAACCATGTTGGATTTAGAGTTCCAAATTCATCTATCTATATAGAAGAGAACAGAGAGAAACCTAAATATAAAAACTGCTACTGTAGACAAACGCTTCAACCTAGAAGAACAAAATTTGGTGAGCCAAGTGGGATTTCTGTACTGATCATTACCACCAAGTATCATCAAGATGGGGTGAAAAAATATTTGCTGGTATTTCGGAAACTCGTGATTTCTTAAAAGCTTGGGAACCCCTCTCAATGAAAGTGCTTTTCCACAGTCTGTGCCTAGGGCTACTTGAAGAGGAAACAAACCATAGAGACAAAACTCACAACTCCTTTATTTTGTCAAGTTTCAAAGAGCTACTACAAACCATGTTGGATTTTGGGTTCCAAATTCATCTATCTGTATAGGAGAGAACAGAGGGAAACCTAAATATAAAAACTGCTACTGTACACGAACGCTTCAACCTAGAAGAACTAAATTTGGTGAGCCAAGTGGTATTTGTGTACTGATTATTAGCAACAAGTATCATCAAGATTGGGTGAAAAAATATTTGCTGGTATTTAGGAAACTCGTTATTTCTTAGAAGCTTGGCAACCCCTCAATGAAAGTGCTTTTCCACAGTCTGTGCCTATGGCTACTTGAAGAGGAAACAAACCATTGAGACAAATCTGAGAACTCCTTTATTTTGTCAAGTTTCAAAGAGCTACTACAAACCATTATGGATTTAGAGTTCCAAATTCATCTATCTATATAGGAGAGAACAGAGAGAATCCTAAATATAAAAACTGCTACTGTAGAAGAACGCTTCAACCTAGAAGAACAAAATTTGGTGAGCCAAGTGGGATTTATGTACTGATCATTACCACCAAGTATCAACAAGATTGTGTGAAAAAATGTTTGCTGGTATTTCGGAAACTCGTTATTTCTTAGAAGCTTGGCAAACCATCGCAATGAAAGTGCTTTCCACAGTCTGTGCCTAGGGCTACTTTAAGAGGAAACAAACCATAGAGACAAAACTGAGAACTCCTTTATTTTGTCAAGTTTCAAAGAGCTACTACAAACCATTTTGGATTTACAGTTCCAAATTCATCTATCTTTATAGGAGAGAAAAGAGGGAAACCTAAATATAAAAACTGCTACTGTAAACGAATGCTTCAACCAAGAAGAACAAAATTTGGTGAGCCAAGTGGGATTTGTGTACTGATCATTACCACGAAGTATCATCAAGATTGGGTGAAAAAATATTTGCTGGTATTTCGGAAACTCCTTATTTCTTAGAAGCTTGGCAACCCCTCTCAATGAAAGTGCTTTTCCACAGTCTGTGCCTAGGGCTACTTGAAGAGGAAACAAACCATAGAGACAAATCTGAGAACTCCTTTATTTTGTCAAGTTTCAAAGAGCTACTACAA
This sequence comes from Callospermophilus lateralis, assembly GCF_048772815.1. Taxonomy (NCBI): domain Eukaryota; kingdom Metazoa; phylum Chordata; class Mammalia; order Rodentia; family Sciuridae; genus Callospermophilus; species Callospermophilus lateralis. The sequence goes on from NW_027516252.1 coordinate 41,735, forward strand.
ACCATGTTGGATATAGAGTTCCAAATTCATCTATCTATATATGAGAGAACAGAGGGAAACCTAAATATAAAAACTGCTACTGTAGACGAACGCTTCAACCTAGAAGAACAAAATTTGGTAAGCCACGTGGGATTTGTGTACTGATCATTACCTCCAAGTATCATCAAGATTGGGTGAAAAAATATTTGCTGGTATTTCGGAAACTCGTGATTTCTTAGAAGCTTGGGAACCCCTCTCAATGAAAGTGCTTTTCCACAGTCTGTGCCTTGGGCTACTTGAAGTGGAAACAAACCATAGCGACAAAACTGAGAACTCCTTTATTTTGTCAATTTTCAAAGAGCTACTACAAACCATGTTGGATTTAGAGTTCCAAATTCATCTTTCTATATAGGAGAGAACAGAGGGAAACCTAAATATATAAACTGCTACTGTAGACGAACGCTTCAACCTAGAAGAACAAAATTTGGTGAGCCAAATGGGATTTGTGTACTGATCATTACCACCAAGTATCATCAAGATTGGGTGAAAAAAATATTTGCTGGTATTTCGGAAACTCCTTATTTCTTAGAAGCTTGGCAACCCCTCTCAATGAAAGTGCTTTTCCACAGTCTGTGCCTAGGGCTACTTGAAGAGGAAACAAACCATAGAGACAAATCTGAGAACTCCTTTATTTTGTCAAGTTTCAAAGAGCTACTACAAACCATGTTGGATATAGAGTTCCAAATTCATCTATCTATATATGAGAGAACAGAGGGAAACCTAAATATAAAAACTGCTACTGTAGACGAACGCTTCAACCTAGAAGAACAAAATTTGGTAAGCCACGTGGGATTTGTGTACTGATCATTACCTCCAAGTATCATCAAGATTGGGTGAAAAAATATTTGCTGGTATTTCGGAAACTCGTTATTTCTTAGAAGCTTGGGAACCCCTCTCAATGAAAGTGCTTTTCCACAGTCTGTGCCTTGGGCTACTTGAAGTGGAAACAAACCATAGCGACAAAACTGAGAACTCCTTTATTTTGTCAATTTTCAAAGAGCTACTACAAACCATTTTGGATTTAGAGTTCCAAATTCATCTTTCTATATAGGAGAGAACAGAGGGAAACCTAAATATATAAACTGCTACTGTAGACGAACTCTTCAACCTAGAAGAACAAAATTTGGTGAGCCAAGTGGGATTTGTGTACTGATCATTACCACCAAGTATCATCAAGATTGGGTGAAAAAATATTTGCTGGTATTTCGGAAACTCGTGATTTCTTAGAAGTTGGGAACCCCTCTCAATGAAAGTGCTTTTCCACAGTCTGTGCCTAGGGCTACTTGAAGAGGAAACAAACCATAGAGACAAAACTCGCAACTCCTTTATTTTATCAAGTTTCAAAGAGCTACTACAAACCATGTTGGATTTAGAGTTCCAAATTCATCTTTATATAGGAGAGAACAGAGGGAAACCTAAATATAGAAACTGCTACTGTAGACGAACGCTTCAACCTAGAAGAACAAAATTTGGTGAGCCAAGTGGGATTTGTGTACTGATCATTACCACCAAGTATCATCAAGATTCGGTGAAAAAATATTTGCTGGTATTTCGGAAACTCGTTATTTCGTAGACTTGGCAACCCCTCTCAATGAAAGTGCTTTCCACAGTCTGTGCCTAGGGCTACGTGAAGAGGAAACAAACCATAGAGACAAAACTGAGAACTCCTTTATTTTGTCAAGTTTCAAAGAGCTACTACAAACCATGTTGGATTTAGAGTTCCAAATTTATCTATCTATATGGGAGAGAACAGAGGGAAACCTAAATATTAAAACTGCTACTGTAGACGAACGCTTCAACCTAGAAGAACAAAATTTGGTGAGCCAAGTGGATTTGTGTACTGATCACTACCACCAAGTATTATCAAGATTGGGTGAAAAATATTTGCTGGTATTTCGGAAACTCGTTATTTCGTAGAAGCTTGGCAACCCCTCTCAATGAAAGTGCTTTCCACAGTCTGTGCCTAGGGCTACTTGAAGAGGAAACAAACCATAGAGACAAAACTGAGAACTCCTTTATTTTGTCAAGTTTCAAAGAGCTACTACAAACCATGTTGGATTTAGGGTTCCAAATTCATCTATCTGTATAGGAGAGAACAGAGGGAAACCTAAATATAAAAACTGCAACCTTACACGAACGCTTCAACCTAGAAGAACTAAATTTGGTGAGCCAAGTGGGATTTGTGTACTGATTATTAGCAACAAGTATCATCAAGATTGGGTGAAAAAATATTTGCTGGTATTTCGGAAACTCGTTATTTCTTAGAAGCTTGGCAACCCCTCTCAATGAAAGTGCTTTTCCACAGTCTGTGCCTTGGGCTACATGAAGAGGAAACAAACCATAGAGACAAAACTGATAACTCCTTTATTTTGTCAAGTTTCAAGGAGCTACTACAAAGCATGTTGGATTTAGATTTCCAAATTCATCTATCTATATAGGAGAGAACAGAGGGAAACCTAAATATAAAAACTGCTACTGTAGACGAACGCTTCAACCTAGAAGAACAAAATTTGGTAAGCCAAGTGGGATTTGTGTACTGATCATTACCACCAAGTATCATCTAGATTGGGTGAAAAAATATTTGCTGTCATTTCGGAAACGCGTTATTTCTTAGAAGCTTGGCAACCCCTCTCAATGAAAGTGCTTTTCCCCAGTTTGTGCCTAGGGCTACTTGAAGACGAAACAAACCATAGAGACAAATCTGAGAACTCCTTTATTTTGTCAAGTTTCAAAGAGCTACTACAAACCATTATGGATTTAGAGTTCCAAATTCATCTATCTATATAGGAGAGAACAGAGAGAAACCTAAATATAAAAACTGCTACTGTAGACGAACGCTTCAACCTAGAAGAACAGAATTTGGTGAGCCAAGTGGGATTTATGTACTGATCATTACCACCAAGTATCAAAAATATTGTGTGAAAAAATATTTGCTGGTATTTCGGAAACTCGTGATTTCTTAGAAGCTTGGCAACCCCTCTCAATGAAAGTGCTTTTCCACAGTCTGTGCCTAGGGCTACTTGAAGAGGAAACAAACCAAAGAGACAAATCTGAGAACTCCTTTATTTTGTCAAGTTTCAAAGAGCTACTACAAACCATGTTGGATTTAGAGTTCCAAATTTATCTATCTATATATGAGAGAACAGAGTGAAACGTAAATATAAAAACTGCTACTGTAGACGAACGCTTCAACCTAGAAGAACAAAATTTGGTGAGTAAAGTGGGATTCGTGTACTGATCATTACCACCAAGTATCATCAAGATTGGGTGAAAAAATATTTGCTGGTATTTAGGAAACTCGTTATTTCTTAGAAGCTTGGCAACCCCTCAATGAAAGTGCTTTTCCACAGTCTGTGCCTATGGCTACTTGAAGAGGAAACAAACCATTGAGACAAATCTGAGAACTCCTTTATTTTGTCAAGTTTCAAAGAGCTACTACAAACCATTATGGATTTAGAGTTCCAAATTCATCTATCTATATAGGAGAGAACAGAGAGAATCCTAAATATAAAAACTGCTACTGTAGAAGAACGCTTCAACCTAGAAGAACAAAATTTGGTGAGCCAAGTGGGATTTATGTACTGATCATTACCACCAAGTATCAACAAGATTGTGTGAAAAAATGTTTGCTGGTATTTCGGAAACTCGTTATTTCTTAGAAGCTTGGCAAACCATCGCAATGAAAGTGCTTTCCACAGTCTGTGCCTAGGGCTACTTTAAGAGGAAACAAACCATAGAGACAAAACTGAGAACTCCTTTATTTTGTCAAGTTTCAAAGAGCTACTACAAACCATTTTGGATTTACAGTTCCAAATTCATCTATCTTTATAGGAGAGAAAAGAGGGAAACCTAAATATAAAAACTGCTACTGTAAACGAATGCTTCAACCAAGAAGAACAAAATTTGGTGAGCCAAGTGGGATTTGTGTACTGATCATTACCACGAAGTATCATCAAGATTGGGTGAAAAAATATTTGCTGGTATTTCGGAAACTCCTTATTTCTTAGAAGCTTGGCAACCCCTCTCAATGAAAGTGCTTTTCCACAGACTGAGCCTAGGGCTACTTGAAGAGGAAACAAACCATAGAGACAAAACTGAGAACTCCTTTATTTTGTCAAGTTTCAAAGAGCTACTACAATCCATGTTGTATTTAGAGTTCCAAATTCATCTATCTATATATGAGAGAACAGAGGGAAACCTAAATATAAAAACTGCTACTGTAGACGAACGCTTCAACCTAGAAGAACAAAATTTGGTAAGCCACGTGGGATTTGTGTACTGATCATTACCTCCAAGTATCATCAAGATTGGGTGAAAAAATATTTGCTGGTATTTCGGAAACTCGTGATTTCTTAGAAGCTTGGGAACCCCTCTCAATGAAAGTGCTTTTCCACAGTCTGTGCCTTGGGCTACTTGAAGTGGAAACAAACCATAGCGACAAAACTGAGAACTCCTTTATTTTGTCAATTTTCAAAGAGCTACTACAAACCATGTTGGATTTAGAGTTCCAAATTCATCTTTCTATATAGGAGAGAACAGAGGGAAACCTAAATATATAAACTGCTACTGTAGACGAACGCTTCAACCTAGAAGAACAAAATTTGGTGAGCCAAATGGGATTTGTGTACTGATCATTACCACCAAGTATCATCAAGATTGGGTGAAAAAATATTTGCTGGTATTTCGGAAACTCCTTATTTCTTAGAAGCTTGGCAACCCCTCTCAATGAAAGTGCTTTTCCACAGTCTGTGCCTAGGGCTACTTGAAGAGGAAACAAACCATAGAGACAAATCTGAGAACTCCTTTATTTTGTCAAGTTTCAAAGAGCTACTACAAACCATGTTGGATATAGAGTTCCAAATTCATCTATCTATATATGAGAGAACAGAGGGAAACCTAAATATAAAAACTGCTACTGTAGACGAACGCTTCAACCTAGAAGAACAAAATTTGGTAAGCCACGTGGGATTTGTGTACTGATCATTACCTCCAAGTATCATCAAGATTGGGTGAAAAAATATTTGCTGGTATTTCGGAAACTCGTTATTTCTTAGAAGCTTGGGAACCCCTCTCAATGAAAGTGCTTTTCCACAGTCTGTGCCTTGGGCTACTTGAAGTGGAAACAAACCATAGCGACAAAACTGAGAACTCCTTTATTTTGTCAATTTTCAAAGAGCTACTACAAACCATTTTGGATTTAGAGTTCCAAATTCATCTTTCTATATAGGAGAGAACAGAGGGAAACCTAAATATATAAACTGCTACTGTAGACGAACTCTTCAACCTAGAAGAACAAAATTTGGTGAGCCAAGTGGGATTTGTGTACTGATCATTACCACCAAGTATCATCAAGATTGGGTGAAAAAATATTTGCTGGTATTTCGGAAACTCGTGATTTCTTAGAAGCTTGGGAACCCCTCTCAATGAAAGTGCTTTTCCACAGTCTGTGCCTAGGGCTACTTGAAGAGGAAACAAACCATAGAGACAAAACTCGCAACTAATTTATTTTATCAAGTTTCAAAGAGCTACTACAAACCATGTTGGATTTAGAGTTCCAAATTCATCTTTATATAGGAGAGAACAGAGGGAAACCTAAATATAGAAACTGCTACTGTAGACGAACGCTTCAACCTAGAAGAACAAAATTTGGTGAGCCAAGTGGGATTTGTGTACTGATCATTACCACCAAGTATCATCAAGATTCGGTGAAAAAATATTTGCTGGTATTTCGGAAACTCGTTATTTCGTAGACTTGGCAACCCCTCTCAATGAAAGTGCTTTCCACAGTCTGTGCCTAGGGCTACGTGAAGAGGAAACAAACCATAGAGACAAAACTGAGAACTCCTTTATTTTGTCAAGTTTCAAAGAGCTACTACAAACCATGTTGGATTTAGAGTTCCAAATTTATCTATCTATATGGGAGAGAACAGAGGGAAACCTAAATATTAAAACTGCTACTGTAGACGAACGCTTCAACCTAGAAGAACAAAATTTGGTGAGCCAAGTGGGATTTGTGTACTGATCACTACCACCAAGTATTATCAAGATTGGGTGAAAAAATATTTGCTGGTATTTCGGAAACTCGTTATTTCGTAGAAGCTTGGCAACCCCTCTCAATGAAAGTGCTTTCCACAGTCTGTGCCTAGGGCTACTTGAAGAGGAAACAAACCATAGAGACAAAACTGAGAACTCCTTTATTTTGTCAAGTTTCAAAGAGCTACTACAAACCATGTTGGATTTAGGGTTCCAAATTCATCTATCTGTATAGGAGAGAACAGAGGGAAACCTAAATATAAAAACTGCAACCTTACACGAACGCTTCAACCTAGAAGAACTAAATTTGGTGAGCCAAGTGGGATTTGTGTACTGATTATTAGCAACAAGTATCATCAAGATTGGGTGAAAAAATATTTGCTGGTATTTCGGAAACTCGTTATTTCTTAGAAGCTTGGCAACCCCTCTCAATGAAAGTGCTTTTCCACAGTCTGTGCCTTGGGCTACATGAAGAGGAAACAAACCATAGAGACAAAACTGATAACTCCTTTATTTTGTCAAGTTTCAAGGAGCTACTACAAAGCATGTTGGATTTAGATTTCCAAATTCATCTATCTATATAGGAGAGAACAGAGGGAAACCTAAATATAAAAACTGCTACTGTAGACGAACGCTTCAACCTAGAAGAACAAAATTTGGTAAGCCAAGTGGGATTTGTGTACTGATCATTACCACCAAGTATCATCTAGATTGGGTGAAAAAATATTTGCTGGCATTTCGGAAACGCGTTATTTCTTAGAAGCTTGGCAACCCCTCTCAATGAAAGTGCTTTTCCCCAGTTTGTGCCTAGGGCTACTTGAAGACGAAACAAACCATAGAGACAAATCTGAGAACTCCTTTATTTTGTCAAGTTTCAAAGAGCTACTACAAACCATTATGGATTTAGAGTTCCAAATTCATCTATCTATATAGGAGAGAACAGAGAGAAACCTAAATATAAAAACTGCTACTGTAGACGAACGCTTCAACCTAGAAGAACAGAATTTGGTGAGCCAAGTGGGATTTATGTACTGATCATTACCACCAAGTATCAAAAATATTGTGTGAAAAAATATTTGCTGGTATTTCGGAAACTCGTGATTTCTTAGAAGCTTGGCAACCCCTCTCAATGAAAGTGCTTTTCCACAGTCTGTGCCTAGGGCTACTTGAAGAGGAAACAAACCAAAGAGACAAATCTGAGAACTCCTTTATTTTGTCAAGTTTCAAAGAGCTACTACAAACCATGTTGGATTTAGAGTTCCAAATTTATCTATCTATATATGAGAGAACAGAGTGAAACGTAAATATAAAAACTGCTACTGTAGACGAACGCTTCAACCTAGAAGAACAAAATTTGGTGAGTAAAGTGGGATTCGTGTACTGATCATTACCACCAAGTATCAACAAGATTGTGTGAAAAAATGTTTGCTGGTATTTCGGAAACTCGTTATTTCTTAGAAGCTTGGCAAACCATCGCAATGAAAGTGCTTTCCACAGTCTGTGCCTAGGGCTACTTTAAGAGGAAACAAACCATAGAGACAAAACTGAGAACTCCTTTATTTTGTCAAGTTTCAAAGAGCTACTACAAACCATTTTGGATTTACAGTTCCAAATTCATCTATCTTTATAGGAGAGAAAAGAGGGAAACCTAAATATAAAAACTGCTACTGTAAACGAATGCTTCAACCAAGAAGAACAAAATTTGGTGAGCCAAGTGGGATTTGTGTACTGATCATTACCACGAAGTATCATCAAGATTGGGTGAAAAAATATTTGCTGGTATTTCGGAAACTCCTTATTTCTTAGAAGCTTGGCAACCCCTCTCAATGAAAGTGCTTTTCCACAGTCTGTGCCTAGGGCTACTTGAAGAGGAAACAAACCATAGAGACAAATCTGAGAACTCCTTTATTTTGTCAAGTTTCAAAGAGCTACTACATGTAGCTACAAACCATGTTGGATATAGAGTTCCAAATTCATCTATCTATATATGAGAGAACAGAGGGAAACCTAAATATAAAAACTGCTACTGTAGACGAACGCTTCAACCTAGAAGAACAAAATTTGGTAAGCCACGTGGGATTTGTGTACTGATCATTACCTCCAAGTATCATCAAGATTGGGTGAAAAAATATTTGCTGGTATTTCGGAAACTCGTGATTTCTTAGAAGCTTGGGAACCCCTCTCAATGAAAGTGCTTTTCCACAGTCTGTGCCTTGGGCTACTTGAAGTGGAAACAAACCATAGTGACAAAACTGAGAACTCCTTTATTTTGTCAATTTTCAAAGAGCTACTACAAACCATGTTGGATTTAGAGTTCCAAATTCATCTTTCTATATAGGAGAGAACAGAGGGAAACCTAAATATATAAACTGCTACTGTAGACGAACGCTTCAACCTAGAAGAACAAAATTTGGTGAGCCAAATGGGATTTGTGTACTGATCATTACCACCAAGTATCATCAAGATTGGGTGAAAAAATATTTGCTGGTATTTCGGAAACTCCTTATTTCTTAGAAGCTTGGCAACCCCTCTCAATGAAAGTGCTTTTCCACAGTCTGTGCCTAGGGTACTTGAAGAGGAAACAAACCATAGAGACAAATCTGAGAACTCCTTTATTTTGTCAAGTTTCAAAGAGCTACTACAAACCATGTTGGATATAGAGTTCCAAATTCATCTATCTATATATGAGAGAACAGAGGGAAACCTAAATATAAAAACTGCTACTGTAGACGAACGCTTCAACCTAGAAGAACAAAATTTGGTAAGCCACGTGGGATTTGTGTACTGATCATTACCTCCAAGTATCATCAAGATTGGGTGAAAAAATATTTGCTGGTATTTCGGAAACTCGTTATTTCTTAGAAGCTTGGGAACCCCTCTCAATGAAAGTGCTTTTCCACAGTCTGTGCCTTGGGCTACTTGAAGTGGAAACAAACCATAGCGACAAAACTGAGAACTCCTTTATTTTGTCAATTTTCAAAGAGCTACTACAAACCATTTTGGATTTAGAGTTCCAAATTCATCTTTCTATATAGGAGAGAACAGAGGGAAACCTAAATATATAAACTGCTACTGTAGACGAACTCTTCAACCTAGAAGAACAAAATTTGGTGAGCCAAGTGGGATTTGTGTACTGATCATTACCACCAAGTATCATCAAGATTGGGTGAAAAAATATTTGCTGGTATTTCGGAAACTCGTGATTTCTTAGAAGCTTGGGAACCCCTCTCAATGAAAGTGCTTTTCCACAGTCTGTGCCTAGGGCTACTTGAAGAGGAAACAAACCATAGAGACAAAACTCGCAACTCCTTTATTTTATCAAGTTTCAAAGAGCTACTACAAACCATGTTGGATTTAGAGTTCCAAATTCATCTTTATATAGGAGAGAACAGAGGGAAACCTAAATATAGAAACTGCTACTGTAGACGAACGCTTCAACCTAGAAGAACAAAATTTGGTGAGCCAAGTGGGATTTGTGTACTGATCATTACCACCAAGTATCATCAAGATTCGGTGAAAAAATATTTGCTGGTATTTCGGAAACTCGTTATTTCGTAGACTTGGCAACCCCTCTCAATGAAAGTGCTTTCCACAGTCTGTGCCTAGGGCTACGTGAAGAGGAAACAAACCATAGAGACAAAACTGAGAACTCCTTTATTTTGTCAAGTTTCAAAGAGCTACTACAAACCATGTTGGATTTAGAGTTCCAAATTTATCTATCTATATGGGAGAGAACAGAGGGAAACCTAAATATTAAAACTGCTACTGTAGACGAACGCTTCAACCTAGAAGAACAAAATTTGGTGAGCCAAGTGGGATTTGTGTACTGATCACTACCACCAAGTATTATCAAGATTGGGTGAAAAAATATTTGCTGGTATTTCGGAAACTCGTTATTTCGTAGAAGCTTGGCAACCCCTCTCAATGAAAGTGCTTTCCACAGTCTGTGCCTAGGGCTACTTGAAGAGGAAACAAACCATAGAGACAAAACTGAGAACTCCTTTATTTTGTCAAGTTTCAAAGAGCTACTACAAACCATGTTGGATTTAGGGTTCCAAATTCATCTATCTGTATAGGAGAGAACAGAGGGAAACCTAAATATAAAAACTGCAACCTTACACGAACGCTTCAACCTAGAAGAACTAAATTTGGTGAGCCAAGTGGGATTTGTGTACTGATTATTAGCAACAAGTATCATCAAGATTGGGTGAAAAAATATTTGCTGGTATTTCGGAAACTCGTTATTTCTTAGAAGCTTGGCAACCCCTCTCAATGAAAGTGCTTTTCCACAGTCTGTGCCTTGGGCTACATGAAGAGGAAACAAACCATAGAGACAAAACTGATAACTCCTTTATTTTGTCAAGTTTCAAGGAGCTACTACAAAGCATGTTGGATTTAGATTTCCAAATTCATCTATCTATATAGGAGAGAACAGAGGGAAACCTAAATATAAAAACTGCTACTGTAGACGAACGCTTCAACCTAGAAGAACAAAATTTGGTAAGCCAAGTGGGATTTGTGTACTGATCATTACCACCAAGTATCATCTAGATTGGGTGAAAAAATATTTGCTGGCATTTCGGAAACGCGTTATTTCTTAGAAGCTTGGCAACCCCTCTCAATGAAAGTGCTTTTCCCCAGTTTGTGCCTAGGGCTACTTGAAGACGAAACAAACCATAGAGACAAATCTGAGAACTCCTTTATTTTGTCAAGTTTCAAAGAGCTACTACAAACCATTATGGATTTAGAGTTCCAAATTCATCTATCTATATAGGAGAGAACAGAGAGAAACCTAAATATAAAAACTGCTACTGTAGACGAACGCTTCAACCTAGAAGAACAGAATTTGGTGAGCCAAGTGGGATTTATGTACTGATCATTACCACCAAGTATCAAAAATATTGTGTGAAAAAATATTTGCTGGTATTTCGGAAACTCGTGATTTCTTAGAAGCTTGGCAACCCCTCTCAATGAAAGTGCTTTTCCACAGTCTGTGCCTTGGGCTACTTGAAGTGGAAACAAACCATAGCGACAAAACTGAGAACTCCTTTATTTTGTCAATTTTCAAAGAGCTACTACAAACCATGTTGGATTTAGAGTTCCAAATTCATCTTTCTATATAGGAGAGAACAGAGGGAAACCTAAATATATAAACTGCTACTGTAGACGAACGCTTCAACCTAGAAGAACAAAATTTGGTGAGCCAAATGGGATTTGTGTACTGATCATTACCACCAAGTATCATCAAGATTGGGTGAAAAAATATTTGCTGGTATTTCGGAAACTCCTTATTTCTTAGAAGCTTGGCAACCCCTCTCAATGAAAGTGCTTTTCCACAGTCTGTGCCTAGGGCTACTTGAAGAGGAAACAAACCATAGAGACAAATCTGAGAACTCCTTTATTTTGTCAAGTTTCAAAGAGCTACTACAAACCATGTTGGATATAGAGTTCCAAAATCATCTATCTATATATGAGAGTACAGAGGGAAACCTAAATATAAAAACTGCTACTGTAGACGAACGCTTCAACCTAGAAGAACAAAATTTGGTAAGCCACGTGGGATTTGTGTACTGATCATTACCTCCAAGTATCATCAAGATTGGGTGAAAAAATATTTGCTGGTATTTCGGAAACTCGTTATTTCTTAGAAGCTTGGGAACCCCTCTCAATGAAAGTGCTTTTCCACAGTCTGTGCCTTGGGCTACTTGAAGTGGAAACAAACCATAGCGACAAAACTGAGAACTCCTTTATTTTGTCAATTTTCAAAGAGCTACTACAAACCATTTTGGATTTAGAGTTCCAAATTCATCTTTCTATATAGGAGAGAACAGAGGGAAACCTAAATATATAAACTGCTACTGTAGACGAACTCTTCAACCTAGAAGAACAAAATTTGGTGAGCCAAGTGGGATTTGTGTACTGATCATTACCACCAAGTATCATCAAGATTGGGTGAAAAAATATTTGCTGGTATTTCGGAAACTCGTGATTTCTTAGAAGCTTGGGAACCCCTCTCAATGAAAGTGCTTTTCCACAGTCTGTGCCTAGGGCTACTTGAAGAGGAAACAAACCATAGAGACAAAACTCGCAACTCCTTTATTTTATCAAGTTTCAAAGAGCTACTACAAACCATGTTGGATTTAGAGTTCCAAATTCATCTTTATATAGGAGAGAACAGAGGGAAACCTAAATATAGAAACTGCTACTGTAGACGAACGCTTCAACCTAGAAGAACAAAATTTGGTGAGCCAAGTGGGATTTGTGTACTGATCATTACCACCAAGTATCATCAAGATTCGGTGAAAAAATATTTGCTGGTATTTCGGAAACTCGTTATTTCGTAGACTTGGCAACCCCTCTCAATGAAAGTGCTTTCCACAGTCTGTGCCTAGGGCTACGTAAAGAGGAAACAAACCATAGAGACAAAACTGAGAACTCCTTTATTTTGTCAAGTTTCAAAGAGCTACTACAAACCATGTTGGATTTAGAGTTCCAAATTTATCTATCTATATGGGAGAGAACAGAGGGAAACCTAAATATTAAAACTGCTACTGTAGACGAACGCTTCAACCTAGAAGAACAAAATTTGGTGAGCCAAGTGGGATTTGTGTACTGATCACTACCACCAAGTATTATCAAGATTGGGTGAAAAAATATTTGCTGGTATTTCGGAAACTCGTTATTTCGTAGAAGCTTGGCAACCCCTCTCAATGAAAGTGCTTTCCACAGTCTGTGCCTAGGGCTACTTGAAGAGGAAACAAACCATAGAGACAAAACTGAGAACTCCTTTATTTTGTCAAGTTTCAAAGAGCTACTACAAACCATGTTGGATTTAGGGTTCCAAATAAATCTATCTGTATAGGAGAGAACAGAGGGAAACCTAAATATAAAAACTGCAACCTTACACGAACGCTTCAACCTAGAAGAACTAAATTTGGTGAGCCAAGTGGGATTTGTGTACTGATTATTAGCAACAAGTATCATCAAGATTGGGTGAAAAAATATTTGCTGGTATTTCGGAAACTCGTTATTTCTTAGAAGCTTGGCAACCCCTCTCAATGAAAGTGCTTTTCCACAGTCTGTGCCTTGGGCTACATGAAGAGGAAACAAACCATAGAGACAAAACTGATAACTCCTTTATTTTGTCAAGTTTCAAGGAGCTACTACAAAGCATGTTGGATTTAGATTTCCAAATTCATCTATCTATATAGGAGAGAACAGAGGGAAACCTAAATATAAAAACTGCTACTGTAGACGAACGCTTCAACCTAGAAGAACAAAATTTGGTAAGCCAAGTGGGATTTGTGTACTGATCATTACCACCAAGTATCATCTAGATTGGGTGAAAAAAATATTTGCTGGCATTTCGGAAACGCGTTATTTCTTAGAAGCTTGGCAACCCCTCTCAATGAAAGTGCTTTTCCCCAGTTTGTGCCTAGGGCTACTTGAAGACGAAACAAACCATAGAGACAAATCTGAGAACTCCTTTATTTTGTCAAGTTTCAAAGAGCTACTACAAACCATTATGGATTTAGAGTTCCAAATTCATCTATCTATATAGGAGAGAACAGAGAGAAACCTAAATATAAAAACTGCTACTGTAGACGAACGCTTCAACCTAGAAGAACAGAATTTGGTGAGCCAAGTGGGATTTATGTACTGATCATTACCACCAAGTATCAAAAATATTGTGTGAAAAAATATTTGCTGTTATTTCGGAAACTCGTGATTTCTTAGAAGCTTGGCAACCCCTCTCAATGAGAGTGCTTTTCCACAGTCTGTGCCTAGGGCTACTTGAAGAGGAAACAAACCAAAGAGACAAATCTGAGAACTCCTTTATTTTGTCAAGTTTCAAAAAGCTACTACAAACCATGTTGGATTTAGAGTTCCAAATTTATCTATCTATATATGAGAGAACAGAGTGAAACGTAAATATAAAAACTGCTACTGTAGACGAACGCTTCAACCTAGAAGAACAAAATTTGGTGAGTAAAGTGGGATTCGTGTACTGATCATTACCACCAAGTATCATCAAGATTGGGTGAAAAAATATTTGCTGGTATTTAGGAAACTCGTTATTTCTTAGAAGTTTGGCAACCCCTCAATGAAAGTGCTTTTCCACAGTCTGTGCCTATGGCTACTTGAAGAGGAAACAAACCATTGAGACAAATCTGAGAACTCCTTTATTTTGTCAAGTTTCAAAGAGCTACTACAAACCATTATGGATTTAGAGTTCCAAATTCATCTATCTATATAGGAGAGAACAGAGAGAAACCTAAATATAAAAACTGCTACTGTAGAAGAACGCTTCAACCTAGAAGAACAAAATTTGGTGAGCCAAGTGGGATTTATGTACTGATCATTACCACCAAGTATCAACAAGATTGTGTGAAAAAATGTTTGCCTGTATTTCGGAAACTCGTTATTTCTTAGAAGCTTGGCAAACCATCTCAATGAAAGTGCTTTCCACAGTCTGTGCCTAGGGCTACTTTAAGAGGAAACAAACCATAGAGACAAAACTGAGAACTCCTTTATTTTGTCAAGTTTCAAAGAGCTACTACAAACCATTTTGGATTTCCAGTTCCAAATTCATCTATCTTTATAGGAGAGAAAAGAGGGAAACCTAAATATAAAAACTGCTACTGTAAACGAATGCTTCAACCAAGAAGAACAAAATTTGGTGAGCCAAGTGGGATTTGTGTACTGATCATTACCACGAAGTATCATCAAGATTGGGTGAAAAAATATTTGCTGGTATTTCGGAAACTCCTTATTTCTTAGAAGCTTGGCAACCCCTCTCAATGAAAGTGCTTTTCCACAGTCTGTGCCTAGGGCTACTTGAAGAGGAAACAAACCATAGAGACAAATCTGAGAACTCCTTTATTTTGTCAAGTTTCAAAGAGCTACTACAAACCATGTTGGATATAGAGTTCCAAATTCATCTATCTATATATGAGAGAACAGAGGGAAACCTAAATATAAAAACTGCTACTGTAGACGAACGCTTCAACCTAGAAGAACAAAATTTGGTAAGCCACGTGGGATTTGTGTACTGATCATTACCTCCAAGTATCATCAAGATTGGGTGAAAAAATATTTGCTGGTATTTCGGAAACTCGTGATTTCTTAGAAGCTTGGGAACCCCTCTCAATGAAAGTGCTTTTCCACAGTCTGTGCCTTGGGCTACTTGAAGTGGAAACAAACCATAGCGACAAAACTGAGAACTCCTTTATTTTGTCAATTTTCAAAGAGCTACTACAAACCATGTTGGATTTAGACTTCCAAATTCATCTTTCTATATAGGAGAGAACAGAGGGAAACCTAAATATATAAACTGCTACTGTAGACGAACGCTTCAACCTAGAAGAACAAAATTTGGTGAGCCAAATGGGATTTGTGTACTGATCATTACCACCAAGTATCATCAAGATTGGGTGAAAAAATATTTGCTGGTATTTCGGAAACTCCTTATTTCTTAGAAGCTTGGCAACCCCTCTCAATGAAAGTGCTTTTCCACAGTCTGTGCCTAGGGCTACTTGAAGAGGAAACAAACCATAGAGACAAATCTGAGAACTCCTTTATTTTGTCAAGTTTCAAAGAGCTACTACAAACCATGTTGGATATAGAGTTCCAAATTCATCTATCTATATATGAGAGAACAGAGGGAAACCTAAATATAAAAACTGCTACTGTAGACGAACGCTTCAACCTAGAAGAACAAAATTTGGTAAGCCACGTGGGATTTGTGTACTGATCATTACCTCCAAGTATCATCAAGATTGGGTGAAAAAATATTTGCTGGTATTTCGGAAACTCGTGATTTCTTAGAAGCTTGGGAACCCCTCTCAATGAAAGTGCTTTTCCACAGTCTGTGCCTAGGGCTACTTGAAGAGGAAACAAACCATAGAGACAAAACTCGCAACTCCTTTTTTTGTCAAGTTTCAAAGAGCTACTACAAACCATGTTGGATTTAGAGTTCCAAATTCATCTTTATATAGGAGAGAACAGAGGGAAACCTAAATATAAAAACTGCTACTGTAGACGAACGCTTCAACCTAGAAGAACAAAATTTGGTGAGCCAAGTGGGATTTGTGTACTGATCATTACCACCAAGTATCATCAAGATTCGGTGAAAAAATATTTGCTGGTATTTCGGAAACTCGTTATTTCGTAGACTTGTCAACCCCTCTCAATGAAAGTGCTTTCCACAGTCTGTGCCTAGGGCTACTTGAAGAGGAAACAAACCATAGAGACAAAACTGAGAACTCCTTTATTTTGTCAAGTTTCAAAGAGCTACTACAAACCGTGTTGGATTTAGAGTTCCAAATTTATCTATCTATATGGGAGAGAACAGAGGGAAACCTAAATATTAAAACTGCTACTGTAGACGAACGCTTCAACCTAGAAGAACAAAATTTGGTGAGCCAAGTGGGATTTGTGTACTGATCACTACCACCAAGTATTATCAAGATTGGGTGAAAAAATATTTGCTGGTATTTCGGAAACTCGTTATTTCGTAGAAGCTTGGCAACCCCTCTCAATGAAAGTGCTTTCCACAGTCTGTGCCTAGGGCTACTTGAAGAGGAAACAAACCATAGAGACAAAACTGAGAACTCCTTTATTTTGTCAAGTTTCAAAGAGCTACTACAAACCATGTTGGATTTAGGGTTCCAAATTCATCTATCTGTATAGGAGAGAACAGAGGGAAACCTAAATATAAAAACTGCAACCTTACACGAACGCTTCAACCTAGAAGAACTAAATTTGGTGAGCCAAGTGGGATTTGTGTACTGATTATTAGCAACAAGTATCATCAAGATTGGGTGAAAAAATATTTGCTGGTATTTCGGAAACTCGTTATTTCTTAGAAGCTTGGCAACCCCTCTCAATGAAAGTGCTTTTCCACAGTCTGTGCCTTGGGCTACATGAAGAGGAAACAAACCATAGAGACAAAACTGATAACTCCTTTATTTTGTCAAGTTTCAAGGAGCTACTACAAAGCATGTTGGATTTAGATTTCCAAATTCATCTATCTATATAGGAGAGAACAGAGGGAAACCTAAATATAAAAACTGCTACTGTAGACGAACGCTTCAACCTAGAAGAACAAAATTTGGTAAGCCAAGTGGGATTTGTGTACTGATCATTACCACCAAGTATCATCTAGATTGGGTGAAAAAATATTTGCTGGCATTTCGGAAACGCGTTATTTCTTAGAAGCTTGGCAACCCCTCTCAATGAAAGTGCTTTTCCCCAGTTTGTGCCTAGGGCTACTTGAAGACGAAACAAACCATAGAGACAAATCTGAGAACTCCTTTATTTTGTCAAGTTTCAAAGAGCTACTACAAACCATTATGGATTTAGAGTTCCAAATTCATCTATCTATATAGGAGAGAACAGAGAGAAACCTAAATATAAAAACTGCTACTGTAGACGAACGCTTCAACCTAGAAGAACAGAATTTGGTGAGCCAAGTGGGATTTATGTACTGATCATTACCACCAAGTATCAAAAATATTGTATGAAAAAATATTTGCTGGTATTTCGGAAACTCGTGATTTCTTAGAAGCTTGGCAACCCCTCTCAATGAAAGTGCTTTTCCACAGTCTGTGCCTAGGGCTACTTGAAGAGGAAACAAACCAAAGAGACAAATCTGAGAACTCCTTTATTTTGTCAAGTTTCAAAGAGCTACTACAAACCATGTTGGATTTAGTGTTCCAAATTCATCTATCTATATATGAGAGAACAGAGTGAAACGTAAATATAAAAACTGCTACTGTAGACGAACGCTTCAACCTAGAAGAACAAAATTTGGTGAGCCAAGTGGGATTTGTGTACTGATCATTACCACCAAGTATCATCAAGATTGGGTGAAAAAATATTTGCTGGTATTTCGGAAACTCGTTATTTCGTAGACTTGGCAACCCCTCTCAATGAAAGTGCTTTCCACAGTCTGTGCCTAGGGCTACTTGAAGAGGAAACAAACCACAGAGACAAAACTGAGAACTCCTTTATTTTGTCAAGTTTCAAAGAGCTACTACAAACCATGTTGGATATAGAGTTCCAAATTCATCTATCTATATATGAGAGAACAGAGGGAAACCTAAATATAAAAACTGCTACTGTAGACGAACGCTTCAACCTAGAAGAACAAAATTTGGTAAGCCAAGTGGGATTTGTGTACTGATCATTACCACCAAGTATCATCAAGATTGGGTGAAAAAATATTTGCTGGTATTTCGGAAACTCGTTATTTCTTAGAAGCTTGGCAACCCCTCTCAATGAAAGTGCTTTTCCACAGTCTGTGCCTAGGGCTACTTGAAGAGGAAACAAACCAAAGAGACAAATCTGAGAACTCCTTTATTTTGTCAAGTTTCAAAGAGCTACTACAAACCATGTTGGATTTAGAGTTCCGAATTCATCTTTCTATATAGGAGAGAACAGAGGGAAACCTAAATATAAAAACTGCTACTGTAGACGAACGCTTCAACCTAGAAGAACAAAATTTTGGTGAGCCAAGTGGGATTTGTGTACTGATCATTACCACCAAGTATCATCAAGATTGGGTGAAAAAATATTTGCTGGTATTTCGGAAACTCGTGATTTCTTAGAAGCTTGGGAACCCCTCTCAATGAAAGTGCTTTTCCACAGTCTGTGCCTAGGGCTACTTGAAGAGGAAACAAACCATAGAGACAAAACTCACAACTCCTTTATTTTGTCAAGTTTCAAAGAGCTACTACAAACCATGTTGGATTTAGAGTTCCAAATTCATCTTTCTATATAGGAGAGAACAGAGGGAAACCTAAATATAAAAACTGCTACTGTAGTCGAACGCTTCAACCTAGAAGAAGAAAATTTGGTGAGCCAAGTGGGATTTGTGTACTGATCATTACCACCAAGTATCATCAAGATTGGGTGAAAAAATATTTGCTGGTATTTCGGAAACTCGTGATTTCTTAGAAGCTTGGGAACCCCTCTCAATGAAAGTGCTTTTCCACAGTCTGTGCCTTGGGCTACTTGAAGAGGAAACAAACCATAGCGACAAAACTGAGAACTCCTTTATTTTGTCAAGTTTCAAAGAGCTACTACAAACCATGTTGGATTTAGAGTTCCAAATTCATCTTTCTATATAGGAGAGAACAGAGGGAAACCTAAATATAAAAACTGCTACTGTAGACGAACGCTTCAACCTAGAAGGACAAAATTTGGTGAGCCAAGTGGGATTTGTGTACTGATCATTACTACCAAGTATCATCAAGATTGGGTGAAAAAATATTTGCTGGTATTTCGGAAACTCGTGATTTCTTAGAAGCTTGGGAACCCCTCTCAATGAAAGTGCTTTTCCACAGTCTGTGCCTAGGGCTACTTGAAGAGGAAACAAACCATAGAGACAAAACTCACAACTCCTTTATTTTGTCAAGTTTAAAAGAGCTACTACAAACCATGTTGGATTTAGAGTTCCAAATTCATCTTTCTATATAGGAGAGAACAGAGGGAAACCTAAATATAAAAACTGCTACTGTAGACGAACGCTTCAACCTAGAAGAACAAAATTTGGTGAGCCAAGTGGGATTTGTGTACTGATCATTACCACCAAGTATCATCAAGATTGGGTGAAAAAATATTTGCTGGTATTTCGGAAACTCGTTATTTCGTAGACTTGGCAACCCCTCTCAATGAAATTGCTTTCCACAGTCTGTGCCTAGGGCTACTTGAAGAGGAAACAAACCATAGAGACAAAACTGAGAACTCCTTTATTTTGTCAAGTTTCAAAGAGCTACTACAAACCATGTTGGATTTAGAGTTCCAAATTTATCTATCTATATGGGAGAGAACAGACGGAAACCTAAATATAAAAACTGCTACTGTAGACGAACGCTTCAACCTAGAAGAACAAAATTTGTTGAGCCAAGTGGGATTTGTGTACTGATCATTATCACCAAGTATCATCAAGACTGGGTAAAAAAATATTTGCTGGTATTTCGGAAACTCGTGATTTCTTAGAAGCTTGGGAACCCCTCTCAATGAAAGTGCTTTTCCACAGTCTGTGCCTAGGGCTACTTGCAGAGGAAACAAACCATAGAGACAAAACTGACAACTGCTTTATTTTGTCATGTTTCAAAGAGCTACAACAAACCATGTTGGATTTAGAGTTCCAAATTCATCTATCTATATAGGAGAGAACAGAGGGAAACCTAAATATAAAAACTGCTACTGTAGACGAACGCTTCAACCTAGAAGAACAAAATTTGGTAAGCCAATTGGGATTTGTGTACTGATCATTACCACCAAGTATCATCAAGATTGGGTGAAAAAATATTTGCTGGTATTTCGGAAACTCGTTGTTTCTTAGAAGCTTGGCAACCCCTCAATGAAAGTGCTTTTCCACAGTCTGTGCCTATGGCTACTTGAAGAGGAAACAAACCATAGAGACAAATCTGAGAACTCCTTTATTTTGTCAAGTTTCAAAGAGCTACTACAAACCATTATGGATTTAGAGTTCCAAATTCATCTATCTATATAGGAGAGAACAGAGAGAAACGTAAATGTAAAAACTGCTACTGTAGACGAATGCTTCAACCAAGAAGAACAAAATTTGGTGAGCCAAGTGGGATTTGTGTACTGATCATTACCACGAAGTATCATCAAGATTGGTTGAAAAAATATTTGCTGGTATTTCGGAAACTCGTTATTTCATAGAAGCTTGGCAACCCCTCTCAATGAAAGTGCTTTTCCACAGTCTGTGCCTAGGGCTACTTGAAGAGGAAACAAACCATAGAGACAAATCTGAGAACTCCTTTATTTTGTCAAGTTTCAAAGAGCTACTACAAA